>NC_050175.1:28173918-28343918 GCF_008315115.2 Sander lucioperca | reverse complement strand
ATATTGGAAAATATATATGATAGACATATTTATCGTTTTGACGATATATATATAGTCATATCGCTCAGCCTTACTGCTCAGACACTTTTGAGGTCATTTTTGCACAATATGTTTTCTTTGGTAAATCTTCTACAGGCAAGGTAATGAACTCAGATGTTGATGTTTACAGGTATGACGCTGCATGTCTGCTTCTGGTCTATGGCGTCTACATCATGGTTCTGTGCTTTGACCTTCGCATCAGTGAGTTTGTCCTGAGGAAGGTGAGCCCTTGCTGCACCTGTCTGGGTAAAGGATCTGATGAGAAGACTGAGACACAGCCTCTGTTGGGCTGGAGCAATGAAACCAGCCTGCGAGTCCGCAGTCGCTCCAGAACAGACAGTGGGATCTTCCAGGACGACTCGGGATACTCTCACCTGTCCCTCAGCCTGCATGGCCTCAATGAGATTCCTGAAGGTAAAACACACTTCTTAGCACACTGTTTACCAGTATTTGTGTCAAACTGGAGTAATCCACTTGCGGACCTTCACGACCCCTGATGATGTGATACAAATTCACTCATAACATGTTTGACTGCTTGTGTTCCAGCAGAGCATAAAAGTGTGTTTGCTGTGCCGGAGAGCGACCTGAAACGGGTTTTTTGGGTTCTGTCTCTGCCCATCATCACTCTGCTTTTCCTGACCATCCCTAACTGCAGGAGAAGGTTCTGGAAGGGATGGTTCATGATAACCTTCCTCATGTCAGCTGTCTGGATCTCAGGTTTCACATACGTGCTGGTGTGGATGGTGACTATTGTCGGTAAGATCGTGGTTTTGAACTTTTGCATTCTGTGATGCTTCAGATTGTATAAAATCGGTACATTTCCTCAGTGTCTTTACTTTAGTTGCAGATGTAAATCAGCCTGTCACGCACCAGGTTATATAACCTTTGTGGATCACAAGTCCTTAAAACTTGTGAGAAAAAATGTCTGATTTGCAGAGTAGAATCACATGTTGGTCTGCTGGCTAATTCCTGAGATGCCATTGTCATGGAGGGTAAGGAGGGGGGTTATTGTAGCCAGTGGGCCAAGTGCAAAACCAGGATTACAGCCTGCTTCATCCTTAAGGAAACTGTCATGTGAGCCCTGGCTGTATTACATACATATGTAGAAGTAGCTACAGGCACTGGTCCAAGAACATAAATCTGACCTCAGATCAGGCTGAAAGGGAAGCTTCATCATGTGACGGTGGTAGGTCTACTGAAGTATAATGAGATTATTATCCTGTAGTCGTCAGACTGGCTCACATGAGCGGAGAGTTTGGTCTTATGAAAGAGCAGGCATGGGACCGTGCAGGTATAACTGAACATACAGTGTGTGATTAAGAATGTTGGAAATATTCCTGTCTATGGTTCAAAATATGTGATAAATATTTGGGTACCAGTGGAGTTTAAATACACCTTTTGGTCTCCTGTTGTCTAAGACAGTCCAAAAAATAAAACAACTCTCTCTTCCAAATCCAAAAACTAGAGCTTAAACTAAAATGTCTGATGCCATCAAGTATAAGGTGTTTAACTGCTCTAGACAATGAATTGGGAAAGATGTTATAGATGCATGACTGATATATTTTTTAATTACCTCTCAAAAAAATCTCACGTACCCCCTGCAGTACTCCAAAGTACCCCTAAGGGTGGGTGTACCCTAGAGGTGTTGAAATTAATCAAATAATCGATGCATCGAATCGTGGACATGGACGATGCTGCATCGATAATCAGCCGGGCCATAATCGATTATTTCTGTTTACAATTTAATGTATGCCTAACAACCTTTCTGTTTACATATTCTGTTATGTTTTGCACATTCAGGAAGTGCCATGTGCTCAGTGCTGTAGTTTTATGTATCCAATTTATTTAGTATTAGAGCACTGCAGAATGTTTTGTTTTTGAAGCTTGAAAAGCTATGAATTAAATATCCTATATGGCTTTAATAGTAAAAATGTATTTGACGCATCGTGATGCATCCAGATATCAAATCGAAGACATGATAATCTTAATCGAATCGGAAGATCAGTGAAGATTCACACCTCTAGTGTACCCCAATTTGAGAAACACTGATATAGATTACACTCATATATATATAGGGGCCTCATGTACTAACGCTTTTGCGCCCACTTCAGGCGTATTTGTTGTTACGTGCGCGTAAAAGCATGGCGAGGTAAACAGGGCGCACTGAGGTAAAAGCGCAGACTGCCTGTCGCAAGAACTGAAAATGGCAAATTGCGCTTTTCCATGTAATGCATATGGATTCACGGGAGGGTCAAGGGGAAAGTGGGAGTTTTCCATAAAGAGATGGGAGGAGAAGCGTAAAGTGCACCTAATTATGTACAAAATCCTGCCGTGACAGCGTGCCTCTATTTTGCGGTGAAAATTGTCCGCCTCTTAAAAGCAGGTGTAAACCGGGCGCAAGTGCATATGCCTCCTGGTGAAATGGCAGCAGTAATCCGAGCAAGACGAAGACATAGGCCAAGGAGAGGAGCTGAAAGGATTTTTGCCACAAGGAACAAACTTTTTCAGTTGAGTGAACACGAAATCATTAAGCGTTGCAGATTAAGCAGCCATGCAATATTACAGTTACTGGAAGAAATCAAAGATGACATTGAATCTCCGACTCAGCGTTCACATTCCATTCCAGCAGTTGTTAAACTCCTCGCTACATTACAAATATTGGCATCAGAATCATTTCAAACAGTCATAGCATCAGCAGTGGTAATATCACAGTCTGCACTCAGCCGTATCATAGCACAAGTACTTAAGCGCAATTTACGGTATAGTGGGCGGATAAAGGCGCTGATTACCCGATGAACTGCAGGTTTGGTAAATACAACGTAAGCTGAAGTATCACAGCGTGCGCTTTCTGCGGGTTGGCCATGGCGCTGATAACGCTACATTTGCAAATGTACGTACATGAGGGCCTGAGTGCACCCGGAATATGGGTACATTTTCTGTTTCAGAAGTACAATAGAATAAAGCTCAAAAAAGAAAACAAACATTCTCAGGGTCCACAAAATCAGTCTCCCAGTCAATTGTCTTTGGAGCAGCTCTAGGTTTTATACTTGATGACTTACTTTCTGGCTTTGAGAGAGAGAGAGAGTAGCTCATGTTCACAAATATTAATTGAACTTTCATAGGCAATGAAAATAACATATTGGAATGAAATGTAGATGGTGGTAGACTAACAGAAAATATTTTTCCCACAACTGCCTCCAATCAGAGCCATAGCTGCCACGAGGACACGTGGTCATGTCTGTAATATTTCTAGAAATTTTGGGTGGTGTATAGTGACATGAAAGGATTTCAAGGATTACACCGGTTGGGTCTTCTTGTAAGGCTTGTTCTTATACTTTTTGACTACATTTGACAGTTTGGGAGCAAATAAAATATATAAATGAAAGGAATTGTCTCCACCAGAATTACACACCTGGCACCAGCACATAATGTAGGAGAAAACATTTACAGTACACCTAATGGAACAGTTAAATAATGAATAAAACATAAAATGTTGTATTGTTTTCAAATGCTCAACCAGTGTCTAAAATAGGCCAGTACTCACCAGTATTGAGTATCAGCAGTTCTGATATTTGTCCACATGAGGCTGATATTTATACTCAAATAGGCTATATATCATGATTTATTGCACCACTCATTCAGCACCCCCATATAGCCCAGATGCAACGATCCTTTGTTTCATAACCACATTTTAAACACTGCGACGATTTGACTGTGAGATTGCCAGTTGAATCACGCTCCTTAGATTGAATAGTCGACTATTCGCGGTTACCCCCACAAGATATACATATGAATATGAATATATGCAAGACACATGTGATGATCATGTTACGAAACAACTGAATTAGGGTACTGGCACTTTTTTTGGTCCAATTCAGGCACTGTGCTCAACACATTGTGTTAATTTAGAGGCTTATTGAAATGTTCTTAGGTGGGTGGGGATCTGTTGAGAGAATTTGGTCTTATGATCTCAGTATTACTAAAATCCTGCTACGGCCCTGACTCCAGTGGTTAATGATTAACCACCAGTTAAGATCTGCTGCTTTCCTCTCCCTAGCTTGATGTTGTTGGAAGAGGGGGGACTCTGATTGTTGTGGGTTTGTTTTATGTTAACACAGGCGAAACCCTTGGCATCCCTGATACAGTTATGGGACTCACTCTGCTTGCTGCTGGAACCAGTATACCTGACACCGTAGCCAGTGTGATGGTGGCCAGAGAAGGTAAACATCAGTGTCACAATTTATCAGATGCAATTCCCAACAGTCCTGGATATAGTTTGAGGCCAGCCATAACAAAACATTGAAATTAAGACTAATTTGCCTCCTTCGTAAATTCCTTTTTTATAAGCAACACCACGGATTTATTTACTAAATAATAACCAAATGTACTTGGGCGCTTAGCTCTTGCTGAAAGATATGCAAGTGGTAACTATTGATTACTCATTCACTTTGCTGACCCACTTTCCCATTAGCCATTGTACAAATGACAAGAAGTTAAAACTTTTTTTTTCTTAACTTGAATACTGAAATTGTGTGTGAATAGACTTAAATGCAGTATGTAAATATTTAAAATGTAAATGTTTTCTGTTTATCAGGGAAAGCTGACATGGCCATGTCCAACATTGTGGGCTCTAATGTGTTCGACATGCTGTGCCTGGGCCTGCCCTGGTTCATCAAGACTGCCTTTGTAGACCCCAACAACCCGGTAGAGGTCAACAGCACCGGGCTGGTCTTCATTTCCATCACGCTCCTCCTTTCAATCGTCTTCCTTTTTGTAGCCGTGCACATTAACGGATGGAAGTTGGACTGGAAGTTGGGACTCGTTTCTCTATTCTGCTACATCCTCTTTGCCACTCTGTCCATCCTGTACGAGCTAGGGATTATTGGAAATAATCCTGTAAGACTGTGCAGTGACTGAGATCTGACCTCAAAAGGACTGAGGCAATATTTCAAACAGAGACTCAACAGTCCAAAAACACAACAGAATTGTTAAACCTATAAATCATTAAATGTCAAGGAAGCATGGTCCCACTCCCATTCTTTTAAAGATTTAAGATATTGTGCCATGGAAGACATGTGCTGGTCACAGGATGATCTCCATTAGTAATATATATACTGTGTATATATATATATATTTCATCGTAATTTAAGGTGAAGTGTGCCAAGGATCAAAATGTGCCTGTCAGATCCAGACTCCCCTTATCATACAACGAAGACCCATTTTCAAGTTCTGAGATGTCTTCTATCTTACTCAAGGACCATAAACAGAAAATGTGCTGTCACAGGAGTGACTGCCAAGTTTGAATAAATCCAGAACTGACAAGTCAAGGAATAAAAGGTGTCAAATAATCTCATTTGGCCTTGTCCTTCTCTTTAAGTGGATGAGTCATGACAAATTTCAGCCCCATTTACACAACTCTGAGCTTTTATGAGCAAGTCTTTAACTCTTGTCAGGAATGTAGAAATTAGTAAAACAAAAACAACCAAAAACTTGTTTTTCTATTACCTAAAAAGTAAAACGAGAGATTTTATCAGCCGTGTTTACAGCTAACTGCAAAGCCCACATGGACTTAAGACACTAATCCAGACTTAAGATTTGTAACTGGCAATATAACAAAAAAAATGACTGATCTTATTCTACAGAAACAAACTACCACCAATCTTGGAGAACTGGGAATGTAAATAGCCTGATAAAATCCATTAGCATTCTGTTCTCACTTTATTCCATTTGCTGCCTTTGTGATTAATGTGGAATTCCCCCACTTTTAAGAAGCCACTGCACGGCAGTGTTGAGCAATAATGCTAATCAGATCACCACCTCAGATTCAGTTCACATGCTGGGAAGAACAACTTCGAGACTGATCTCAGGAGATTTTACAACCACCAGGTTTAAAAATTAAAAAGTTTATTCGTTCAAATAAACTGCCGGACAAAAAAGGGTTTACAAAACAAAGATAAAAGAGCTATGTATTTTATATAAACAAAACAAACTGTGGACACATGGAGATATGAAGTAATTGTGTTTTTAAAACAAAACAAAAGATCATTGGCAAGAGGACTGAATGTGGAAGTGTGTTAGCATGACTTCTCCAAAAGCTCTAGGCGTTCCGATCGATACGGACGTCCACCTCTCGGCCATTGATCTTGGTTCCATTCATCATCCTGCAGGCCTTCTCGGCACTCTCTGGAGAGTCGAATCTCACTGTTCCACAGCCCTTTGACTTTCCGTTCTCCATCTTGATCTCTGCGAACATTACCTGGCCTGCAGTATAAAAGAATGAGCAATGAATGCATTCTAAAACCGCAATAACTCAATGTTGACAAATGTTAAACCTGTAACATTGGCATTCATGTCCAATGACTATTCATAATGAAATGTCAGAGAGTGGCTTGTAAATTTAACAAAGACTCAATTCATAGCAAGAAAAAAAAAGACATACCGCAGTGACTGAACTTCTCCTTCAGCTTTTGCCATGTCAGATCATAGGAGAGCTGCAACACACAAATGTATACTTCAGTCGATACATTTGTCAACATTAACATATTTGAGGTTAGGCAAAACTAGTACAAGATGCAAATAAAAAGATGAGTGCATCAACAAAGCATATAGTACAAAAACATCATAAAAAGAGGGAAAATATGCTAACAGTCCTCAGCATCATTACCAATTATATTATTGGACGGCAAGCATGGTCGTTTCCCCATTAAAACCTTAATCAATACTGGGGCATCAACGCATAGGGAAGAAAAAAAAAAACCCCAATCCTATTCAACAGACTTCTAAATCTCTATATTAGTTCTCATATCTAACCCGCACTTACATTTCGCACAAAGATCTGACAGCCTCCTTTGGACCCAGAGGCCCTGTCAGACATGCCTCCACCCATGTGGCCTGGTCCCCCACCTCCATAGCCACCAAAGCCACAGTTCATGTCCATTCCTGACATGCCCATGCGGTCAAAGCTGGAGCCCATCCGGTCCATCGACATATTTCCCATTCCACCACCTGCAAAACACACCCACACACACACACAAAATGAGAAACTAAATTAAAATAACGTACTGTATATTTTAATACCAGCATATTGAAACTGTCAAACACTAATCATTACAATGATGCCTTTCACCATCTTGCACAGTTTTTTTAATTTTTTTTTTTTATTCATTTAGTCCAATGACATATCACCAGTGAACACTTAAACCGTGTTGGTATCCAATCACCAAACATTAGCTGCCAGTCACTGTGACATGTTTATAGAGGAACAGTCAAGACTTTAGACCTATATTTATTCTTAGTCACCAACCAACTCCACAAGAAAGAGTGTAAATAGAAGTTATGAAATTATCTTGTGAATACAAAATACAAGGTTTCTCTTACACTCTTTACCACTTTGTATTTTGCGTACAACTCCATGGGCCTGATTTTGATTGCGCAACAAATGCAAAGCGGTGGGTTTTGAGTGCACCAACTGTGTGGGCGTCTCCAAGCACACCTGCTATTTTTGCTCGTGTATGTGCAGCAGTGCAAAGTGGTGGCTGAAGTGGAATAGAAATCGGAGTGTGTGGTAATTAATGAATACATTCTCAGCTAATGACCAGTCTGATGTGTTTAGAGGTGCATGGGGTTGATCGGTTATCCTGGTTTGCACAAGATTTAAATAAAAGGTAAACACTGTGAATGGCTGTGCATAACGTCAATAAAAATAACGTTCAGAGCACTACTTGCTGAAGCCGTTGCACCACCACGAAAATAGGGCCATGTCCAAATCAATGAAATGTTCTACATTGAGATAACTGAGATCATCATCACAAGAACAGGTTACTAGGGACCCATAAGATTTTTTTCAATCACATCTCTGATAAAAAAAAAAAGAAGAAACTAATGTTGATACACAACACTCTTCTTTCATACAGGCAGTAGTGTTGAGAAAAACACCTCATATCTAGTTATTTACACAAAACCGGGCTGAAATTACATCCAGCTCAAAAAAGAGGCGTGTATAAATTAAAAGACGTTAGATAATCAAAAGATGGCATATACAATGTTTGTATAAGTAACACAACCAAATCAAATGCCAAAAAGGGTTATTCAGGTTTCCTCATTCTTCACCCACACAACATGCACATTAGATTATTTTTTCATGCTCGGTGTGGCTACAAGCAGAATGACACCAAAATTAAATGTTATGGTTCTTATGTATACAGTATGTAATGTAGATCACCATTAGTACACCAGCGCTCAGGGACTTCTGTTTAAGGACACATGAGCAGAGCCAATGCTTGTACTGATTGAAGGACAGTCTCTCCAGCTACTGGGCCTCCTTGTTACACATCACCTATTTAGCAAGGCATGGCACTTCATACATCATGGTACACAAATACTCATTCATCCGTTTACATGATTGGCTTTATAAACTGTCAAAAGACTATAAAATGGTAAAGTCTAATACCTTTCAAATATCACAGCAATAAAGTGGCCCAGGGCTCTGCTAGAGAGCTAACTGTATCTTACAAGTACCTCTAAATCGAAGGTGTATCTACAGTATAGGGTAAGAATTCATATTAACAGATTTAGAAAAACTCTGGATGGAATATCTCATGTACCTAATCCAGTCCCCATGTGCCGCATGCCACCACTGCCCATGCCTCCTCCAAAACCTCCACCTAATGAAGAGAATGCAAGTCGGAGCAGGTTAGATTAGACTATACCACACACATTTCACAACAGTAAACACAGAAAGAGTCAACCTATGAAAAGAACAGCACACAAAAAGCATTCCCTAAACCCCATAACTCAAAACCAAACTACACAGAGAAATATGCATAACGTCCACTGTGTTAACAGTTTAAGAATGACAGAATTCAGGGTAGGGCTGGACAATATATCAATATTATATCAATACTGTGATATGAGACTAGATATATCGTCTTGGATTTTGGATAACATAATATCATGATACAAGTGTTTTTAAAGGCTGCGTTACAGTAAAGTGATTTTTTTTCTGAACTTACCAGACTGTTCTAGCTGGTGTATTATTTGCCTTTTCCCCACTTAGACATTATGTCCACATTACTGATGATTATTTATCTAAAATCTAAGTGTGAAGATATTTTGTTAAAGCCCCAATTGTCAACCCTAGAATATCGCCGCAATATCGATATCGAGGTAGAATATAATAGAATATTGTGATATCTGATTTTCTCCCTATCGCCCAGCACTAATTCAGGGTTGTCTGAGGTCAGCGTATCACTTACCCATTCCTCCAAAAGAATCACCAAATCCTCGATTCATTGGCATGTCACTGTGGCCAAAGTCACGATCCATTCCAGCCATTCCTGACCGGTACATATCTCAACACAGAAAAACATTTAACCTTAGACTTAGGTTATCAATAACACAAAAGGTGCATCTCATTGTTTACAGTATAATATCCTAGAGCTGAGCCTTTTCTCTGCCCAGTACTCTGAGTGAATATGCTCACTTACCTCCCATCCTGCCACCTGGCGCCATGTCGCGCCCTCTAAAGCCACCCATGTTGCCCATGTTATCCATGGCCCCAAAGCCCCCTCCACCACTCATTCCTGTCAAAAGCAGCACCAAGTTTGAACACCGTTCTTTCCTTCCTCCACAAAAAAATGACATTGGTCTTTTACAGGAAACTCGTGGGAGCAAAAACCTTACCTCCTCCAACTCTGTTCATTCCACCATAACCTTGAGCATCCATACCTAAGAGAAGATGTCAGGCAATGCCAAAGCACATATTGTGACAGACATGGAAAGTTACTGGGTGTAGCATGATTTTTCAAACACTGTACAAAGGCATTTTTTGGCACATTGTCGGTCACAACCTAACACCTAGTAGTGTTAAAGTCATGCATTTGAGCTGTTAGGTTGGTTTGCTGGCATATTCATTATTACAGAATGATATTCAAAGCCGTTGATTAATGCTGCCCTGTGGTGCTAATGTGTTGACTAGCTAGTGGAAACACCTCCGATTCTATATCTTAATAGCATTTGCCTACAGAGACCGACAGGTCCGCAACACAGTATGCGATGTACCGTTTGTGGGATGACATAACTGCTAATATTTGAGAGGTGACTGACCTCCAGGCCCCATGGACCCCATGCCTCCTCCACCACTCAGACAGTTGGCATTTATAGGCTGCCCTCCTGGGCCCAGTCCCATGCCGATACCACCCAGACCCCCTAGACAAAAAAAAAAAACACAAGAAAAAAAGGAAAGTTTGAACTATATCATTTACTAACATGAAAAGGGTGGATTACATAACACAAGAATTTATACAAAGCAAAATCAATAATCAATTATGCTAATGACAACAGACATTCATTGAGAATTTAGTGCACTTAATACAAAGCCATTTAGTAAAAAGGAAACTTGCAAAGACATTTTTAAGCCGCCTAAACATGATCCGCGGTAAAACTTCTCCGCGCTGGCCGTTCCATTGTTTTCCTATCGGAATTGATTCATCAAATTATTTCAACTTTGACCCAGTTGCCGCTGACCTTTCAAGGCGCAACCTATTCCAGAACGTTTCTGCGCTGCGCTTCTGTGCCTCTTTGCTCTGTGCCCTACCTCGCGGTTTTGCCGCAGATCATGTGTAGGCAATTCACTGAGACTATTGCTATGGATACAAGTTTGATATCAACAACTGTACTCACGTGGTAACTGAGGTGTTTTTTCTACTTGACGGAAATCATCAGGGGGAACAGATTTCTCATCCTATAGAATCACACACCAAATGTTAAAATTCATATTCACAGCCTCTGTTCAACTTAAGCTACATAATAACTAAAAATAACATACCATTTTAACATGCATCTGTCTGTCAAATAGCATCTGTCCATTGAACATGGCTGAGTCCAGAGTCAAGGAGAAGCTTGTGGTAAAATTGTAAAGCATTACTTTGTGCGCCTTTCTATTTCTTCTTTCTATTTTAGTGTGCAATTCTGAAGGATACATATGGCCTGCACAGCCTCCAGTGACTGCTCAAAAGTCACTGTTCCCATCCCTCGGCTCTTGCCGTCTTTATCCTCCTTGACGTCTGCTCGTTTCACCACGCCTGCCATACCAAACACCTCCTTCAACTTCTTCCAGCCCACCTTGAAATCAAGCTGTAAAAACAACAAAGACACAGCTATTTTGAATTAACATGAATAATCATAACTAGCTAGATTTGGAAATTAGTTGTCACTAGGAATGCACCGATCCGACTTTTTCAGTCCCGACACCGATACCCGATACTGATCCGATACCGTTGTTGAATTAATAATACACTGTATACCTTCCACCTTATACTTTCCTTCCACCATGTGGAAGAGACTAAAGGCACCAGACTTTCCTAAGTAAGGCAAAATAACAGATGTAATGTATTGAATTCTTATTTGTTACTTAAAAAAACAATTGTGCATTCAAAAACGAAAATAGAATGTAATCAAACTTCTTAAAATAAATTATAATAAATAAAATGTAGCAGCAGAAGCAAAATAGTGACTACTCTTCCGGCATGCGACACACGTGCTGCTTACGAATGACGTAGGATGTGCTGCGACGGAGAAGAAAAATAAAAAATAAACAGACTTCTAAATCTAAACCAGCCATTTTGTCAATATCGGAGCCGATATCCGATCTGAATATTGGATCGGTGCACCCCTAGTTTTCACTATGTCCTCACATTGGCGACAAACACTGTGGTGCCCAGTCGTCCAGCCTGCAGTGCATGGATGACCTCAGGTGGGATGTTGGGGTTGTTGGAAATGGAGGAAGGGATGTTCATCCCACCAGGCCCCATGTCCTGCCCACGGCCTCCCGGTTGACCTCCTCCTATGCGCTGCAGCACACGCCGAGCATGTTCCCCATCAGGGTCCTTACAGAGAATACATTACAATTTACTTCTGATCTCAGATAATATGGCAAATCCAAAATCAAGATAATCATGAAGAATTAGTCAGGTGTGGGGTGTGCCACTATTAAAAGACAATGGTACAATGCAGTTCCACACTTCATTGGCGTTATCAGATGATATTTCAGTGTCTATCATATTTCTAGTTCCACTAAAAAAATCTGGTGTTATAACTGCTACCATTATTTGTAACCATTTACAAATCTTTTAAACTGTATTATGGATACAATCTAACGAAAAGCCGAGAGCAAAGTGAAAGAAACAGTAGGGTTATTTACTTCTTGAAACAAACAAAAAAATCAGTTGTTAAAGACAACAATATAATTACAGTTTTCAGTTTAGCTGTAATCATTTAACCATATTTTGCTCCCACCTCCTTGATGTTGAGTGGCCTTCCACTCAGGTCATGTTTATTCATAGTTTCTATCGCCTTCTTGACAAACTCCTCATCTTTGAACTCCACCACACTGTTGAATTAGGGAAACGGACGCATCAGATGACTCCATGCAAGTGCGAAATAAAAAAAAAAAAAGTCTGTTTGAAAAAGTAAGGTTGTTTCTTACCCACAACCCTAACCAGGGGGCATCATAGAGTCCACGTAGCACACATATCAAGCCAAGTCGAAGGAGTGAACAAAACAGTTAAAATCAAAACAAAGGACTGGAACATAATAAATGTAATGTATCAACATGCTACTAGTATTTTCTATAGTGCACGTTGGCCATATTTTGCCCACGGGCTTGAGCCAGCAGGTTTTTGGTTGTGTTTAAGTCTATTGCAAAGATTAAAAAGGATAATAAGAAAACATTCTTTATCATTATCTGAAGCAATGTTGGTAATTACTACTTTTTAAATAATAAAACAATAAGTGTTTATATTTGAAAAGTTTTGGTAAAAACATTTAGCAGTAACAGATACCTATGCATTGTAATTTACCTGAAACATTTTAATGTTTTGAACTGGACACACATACCAAGGTAGAAAATAAAAAACTGCATTAATAAATTTAGTACATTGTTTAGGATTGACCAGTTTTATCACTGCAATAACCACCTTTACATCTATAGTATGCATTTTTGCCATTTAGTATAAAAACATAGCCTAACAATGAATAAAAAAAAAACACTACAGGATCTTATAAGAACATTTTTGTTCCTTTGAAGAGAGAGCTGTGCCATATAACAGAATTGTGAAATAAGATTTTGAGACATGAGGGTCAATCAATAAGACAAATCACACAACCCACATTTCCCTTTGGAAAATGGCCAAACAAACAAACTTTAACACCAATTGAAATAACAACAACAAAAGCAAAAGTGCACTCTTAGATGAGTTCATTAGGCTACTTTTTCCAAAAATCAACAGGACATCTCCCTTTCAAGTGAATATCAATCATTAACCATCTATCAGGCTCTAAACACAACCCACAGTATCTCCAGTTCAGTAACTTAGTAAGACCCAAAGGATCAGAACCTAAAAGAGCACTTGATTATTGAGAGCCTGCTGAGGATATTTAAAACCTCGTGCAGCAAGTTGGCCACATCACTTACCCTTGACTTTCCTTCTGCATCCTTAAAGAGCTCCACGTATGTAACCTCACCAACTACATGAGACATACAAAAGGAAAAAATACCAAAAGAACAAAGGAATTTAAAGTCACCAAATCGTCGTTGGCCTTGGCAATGCCGCTACAGATGGAGATGCCCCATTAATGATCAACAGTCAGCCCAGACCAACATCCCACCAGACAACACCATGCCTTTCTGGTCAGTGACTGAGACACCCAAAGGCCAAGGCCAGAGAGAAACATAGCTACATTAAACCTGGGAAATTCAAAAGACTTCAACATGATCAGTTTGTCAACAGATTCCATTCATGGCAGTTGAGAGCTTTAAGCTGCCCTTTGACCTTTCAAAAGGATTCTTGAGACCCCATAATTCAGAAAGTAAAACATTACAATAATTTTCATTGATATAGTCAAGATTCACCTTGCAACAGATGCAACAAAATCATTCAACAATCAATTCTACTACTGGTTTGAGGTTACATTTTGGAGCTGGCAATGCTCCAAAAGTTCATCTTCCTTTTCCTACAGACATATCAGCCCAAACTAAATTGGTGTCCATCCAAAAGTGTATTAAAACTCCACACTAAATTGGCTCCCTACTTTCTGCGCTAATTACATCCAAAGAAAGCTACAAACTAATTGACTACTGCTAGAAGCAGGATACGACATCTAGTAATAAAGGGAAAAGGGGTCAAGAACTTCTGATCAGCTGAAGAGAGATAGAGAGAAGGGGAGACACTATCCCCAACACTGGGGACATTACCTTTCTCACGCATTAGATCTTTAATTGCCTGCCACTTCATATCATAGGGGATATTGCTGATGAACACCCGGTTCCTATGAGCAACCTTCTTTTCTCCACCATGTTTGTCTTTGTAGGGATGGTAGCGGTTTCCTTTTCTGCTCCCGGATGACTTCTCTTTAGCATCATGCTTTTCTTTGGGGGACTTAGTTTCGTCAGTGTCCCTACAAAATGCAAAATGCTACAAGTGAGAGAACAGCTTATCTCAAAACCACATTCGGAGATCACACACACAGTAGTCTGTACATTAAAAGGCCTGTCATTACATTTATGAGAAAGAGGTTTCTATTGTGGGTTTTGCATTTTAGTGGCAATGTGCTTGAGGACAAATAGTCAAAAAGGTAATTATGTAGCGTAATAAAATCTGAACACTATTTTATTTTAATACTGAACCTTGTATGGATAAGTGCTAGGGCTATGACTTTGCGCTTAAGTAATTTTGTTTCGCAATGTCTGAGCTAATGGACACCCGAATTGTCCCAAGGGATAAATGAAGTATCTATCAATCTATCGTAACAAAAGTAACCATAAATCAGATAAACTACCAGTATTTATGCTGCAATTGTAGCTACACAAGCCTATCTTTTTCATGGCCTCGTATTTTATCTGCTGTCAAAAAAATTGCCATCTATATAGGTGTGAATGGCAGATAAAATACAAAAGTTAAGTTTGCTAGCCTAACGTTAGTTCATTGTTACAGTGCAGCATCGCGGAGCCATTTATTTGAAGCTACCTTCACGTTATCATTAGCTTGGCACAATGAAACGTGTACAACCGAGTTTAAATTAATAGGGATGCTAGCTGTTAACGATAATGCCATCTGAAAATACTTTTTTTTTTTTAAAGTATAGACTATGCTAGCTAACTATGCTAGCTAGCTTAACAAGAGTTGCATTTCAGACTTCTGTTAGCGTTAGCAGACAAGCAAAACAATTGAAATTAAAGAATGGCCCATTGCACCATGATTAACGTGATGGCAACAGCGTAACGTTACAAGTTTAGCTAGCTAACACTACAGTTAGAAATTATATGGCATACTTTTGGCGTCATGTTAGCTACAAATCCAGCATATGTCGCACAGTAATCGTTACTTAACGGATACAATGTTTGACAACAGAGGTTAGAGGTTGCTTGGCTATCGATGGCTAGCATCACAGGACTCCATTTTAGCTAAGCTAGCTAACGGCTGCACAGACGGGCGGACAAAACAATACATATTATTACTCACGTTTTCACGCCATTGGGTGTTTCTGTAGATGCCTCCTCGGATTCGGACTTGACTGATGCAGTAGATTCCTCTTGCTTAGGCTCCTCATCAAGAATTTCAACATCTGCCATGTTGAGGTTCGTTTGTCCCACACAACGCAAGATGCCCCCGTACGCAGTTCAAAATGTGATGCGAGATTTGTGCCTCCAACGCGAGATGTGGGAGCTGTTGCTAGGCAGCCTGGCAGAGACGGTTTAACTGTTGATTGATGTACTTTTAATCTACCAGGGAAATAATTTAATTTTCTTTATACAATATGCTTTACCATTTGTGGAGAATCTGCTTAGCAAGTCTGTGCAGATTGCACCACCAAAACAAACAACTTCAATTCAAAATCTGAAGTTCATTGTACTATTAAAGAACACTTTGTCCAGCTCCTAATTGTTAAACGTATTTTGAGATATGAGGACAATACATTTTTGACCTTAATAGTCAAACCATAGTTTTATGCAGTACTAGAAGGATGATTTAGACAACACGTGTTTACACCTGAGCAATGATTTAAAGCTATAGGACAGTTGTTTGGTGTGTGTTAGGTTTACATGTAGCCTTTACATTGATAATAATAGGGGCGAAGGACTGTCTCCCCTCTTTGACTTCACCTCTAGAATCAAACTTGTGAGGTTTTATTTTTCAACAATTGGTGCAACATCACAACAAATAAATAAATACATTTACATATACATACATACACTTTATTGCCACTGGTAAGTCAGGTGCGAAGAAGGACGAATTGCAAAAATGTTCAATTACAAACATGGATTAGGTTGACCTGTAACATAGCAGGGAGGTTAACCTTTAACGTACAAGTATTACTCTGTAAATGTAAAACCAGGTTAATGAACTGATAATACATTTCCTCGATTGCTAGTTGTTTTCATAGTTGGATTTGGAAGCTTCCCTTATTCATTTAATCTGGAATAGGACTTTCTAAGTAGCTAGCAGTGTCAAAAATGTAAAGTATCGCAGCACATATGTAGATTCTTATTTCTTTGTGGAAACCAGAGTAAGACTTTCTCACAGTCAGTATAGGCCTAGTTACTAAAAAAGACCTATTTGTGGCTTCCTTGAAAACACTGCAGAACAGACTTAAATATTTTATACTTGAAGAAACATCAAGTTGTCTTTACAACAAACCAAACAAAGATGCAATCAGAAAAGTTTCATTATTATTTTTCAAGCAACAGTATAGTCAAACTGGAAACTACATGCTAGTTAACTGGAACTGCAACTACTAACAACATTAAATTAATTGCTTATTTATGGTGTAAATACAACAAAATAGCATAATATAAACCTGGCTCTAACTTGCATATGTCTGTTTAATATGGCTATTGCAAGCTTACAGAAGACCCTTAAGCCTATCTCTGACCACATGAAGAGATTTTTTATTAAAACATTTCTGTTGTCATTGTTGAATAGCTTTATTGGCAACTAAAGCCATATTTCTCATGTCTTTTACACAATGATGTGCACAATCACCTTGGCAATATGTCTTTAATTACAAAATTACAGATTATATATTTATTCTAAAAAGGCAGACCTCCGTGTAAATTTAATTAAGTTGTGGGCCTCAGGATAATATGTAATTGTCAGGCTCATGGGGAGGCATAATAAAGCATTTAAATCTTTGCCACATTACTGCATCTGTCTTTGTACTTTCTTATAGATTATATTATCACACAAGGGTGGGGTGCAGAGTTCATTAACATTAATGGGAACACTGTTAGAGCAGTTAAGAATAATTGTTTTACAGTTCTCAATATCAGTTTCGTCTGGCCGAGATAAAAGTCCAACAATCTTTATCATTTTGTCCTATTGACACTGGATGCTATTTTAATATACAACATATTTAGATTGCCTTAACAGTTCCTCTTACAGCACACCTTAGCACACATTTAAAAACACATTTGCCAGTTAATGTAAATGTCAATGTCAATTTTATTTTTACAGCACCTTTTATTACAAGTAAACCCAAAGTGTTTTACAATAATAATAAAAAAACAGCATACACATTAAAATAAGGCATGCATAGTAATAGTTATGACTGTTGGTTGAATGGATATTAAAAAGGCAATTCAGAAGCCAATGTTTGAATGTAAGTTGATGAACTTCTGTTCATTTTCACATAATGGATTTATGAAATCCTCTCTGACCGCAAATTACCTGTAATGGATTGCTAATAATCATGGTTCAAGGTTTAAGGTTCTAGGTTCATTGTTGGTCATTTGCACAACAATAATAGAATTAGTCGTTGGCAATGAAAAATCATCAATCATCAAAATCATCAAATCCAGCTCAGGGCGTGGCTAACATCGAATCCGGTGTGGGTCCTTCAGCAAGACCCTTGATGCTATATGCCCACCTCGAGTATGAGCGAAACCACAAACAGGAGAGTCATACTGGCTCGGACGTTGCCCGGGTCAACAAGGTCCTAGTCAGGTGTTAGGGAACCAGGGCAACCTGATAAGAAATGGGCTACTGGAATAAGAACAAGACACTCGTGGACTAGGGCGGAGAATATGGAACTACTGGAGTGCTACTACAAAAGTGACCCCAGGGAAAGGGGTTACATGAAGAGGATGTGAGACCAATGGATACTTCGAAACCCAACATCTAAGCTAACCAAGAAACATATACTAGCTCAGTGTTCCAATATCCGCAGTCGCAGACTTATATCACAACTAGAGATTGACAAAGTACAACAATGATGCTACGGCAAGGGGGAGCCAGGACGCAAGGTCAGCGTCCCCCGCTTGACCTTGGCTGAAAAAGGCTGGTCTGAAAGATAGCACAGAGGCACTAATCATGGCAGCACAAGAACAAGCTCTGAGCACAAGATCAATAGAGGCCATATAGTTTATGAACAGCATTCTCACATATGTGTTCCTCTGGTCCAGGTGGGACAGGACAGTGTGGAGGGCAGGGGAGATGGCGTCGTTGGTTGATCTATTAGGCCTGTGTGCAAATTATGTGCCAATAATGTATCAGGATGAAAGGCCATGGGCCAAAAATAAACGTTAATGACGTTATGTGAAAATGTATTAGTAGAAAATTAACATTCTAAATCGAAAATAAAATTTTGGTTGACTCAAAGCCAGTGACGTAAGCATGGCTCACAGCACGTGAGGGGAGAAAGAATACCATAATTCTTGTAATTCTTCGTAGATAAAACTAGTTTAATTTAGTTTAATAAGGAAGTTTAACAGCACTGCTTTACATTGCCGTAAAACTCAGATTAAGTACTCTTTAGCAGCACGAAATGTATGTTTCGTAGTCATTACAGTTTTACAGTATTTTTAAAAATAGAAGAAGAGCATCAAATGGCAAATGATGTCAAATGCCATCATGGGCCAAAACAATGGGAGCAAAGCCCAAACTTTTTGTGAGACCAAATTGGGTGGCATTAATCTACACACATCTGCCCTGGAAATTACTAGTGGGTAGCGGTCCTGGGTCTTTAGTACTTCCTCAGCTGGGGAGTTGATCTCAAAGTGTGCATAGAAGTTGTTCAGTTCATCTGGGAAAGATGCATACATTACCTTAGCACTGCTGGTTTTCCAGTCAGTTGTTCAATAATGACATATAATTTGACCTCATCACTCATTACCACACACTGTTGCGCTGTGACGTAAAAGTTTTCTATTTTGACCTTAAAATTGACGAGGGCAATGAGGTAAAATGTTGATTTCATCATCTGTACAGTGTGACACCTCCTCATCTAATTTGCAAGAACTGTCCTTGAAAATTAAAAAAAATTAAAAATCAGTGGTCACACTACCTTTTTCTACCAAAATACAGCTAAGTATTAACAGCACAGTCAGACTACAAAATGCTACTGACACAAGAATAAAGGACAGTTCAAAAGACACTGCAGAGGCATAAAACTTTGAAGCGAAAGTAAATGCGGAGGTTATTCACCTGTGTGTTTATATTCTCTCAGGGAATGTTTCTGCTGTTTGCAACCAAAACAGAAAAATGTAGCTCTCTGTACCACTTTTAATCCATGAATTATTGCACATCACACACCAGTGACCATCTCCCTTATGGCGTGCCTTATCCTTAGATCTGAGTCACTGCACCACTGTGACAAAAACTACATTGCTGATATGAATTTGCACTGCATAACATTGAAACAGATGGCCAGACGCTTCACTGCTGCATTCTGCTACAGTGGGCAATCAAATGACCTGCTGTCTGTTTTCCCATACAATACTGTTTTTCATTTACTACAGTTAAACACCAGTCTCTTCTCCTTTACCATATCCAGGGAGCTTGCCTTTAAGCAGAGGGGCTAATTCAATTAGACCACAGCAAACTGCGGCAATTAAAAGCACATCATCAAACCAGGCTTGGCGGATAATGCTGTGTTGTACCAAAAATACCTTTACAGCAGCATTTACTGGCCAGGAGCAGCAAGAGGCAGCATTTCTCTTGTCGGCTAAGCCATGATATTCCTGTCACATTTTGGTCGAGTCATTTTAAGAAAAGCCCAATAAGCCAGGGGAGGGAAGAATGAAGAGAGAAGAACAAGACGAGGCGGATTGCTTGTTTATGCTGCTGCATCCGTCCTGGTGTTGCTGAGGAGGGGAATGTGTGAATGACTGAGGCAGCAAAGCAGCTGAGTGAGACTAACAAGTGGTTGCCATGCAGCAGGAGCAAGCGTGCGTGCTTCTGGAGGGAGAGATAGAGAAACAGAATGATAATGAGTAGGAGGCAGCAAGTAAGGGAGCATGAGGAGAGGAGCTGTATCTCCGAGAAGAGACACATATCATAGCTTGATCCAGCCTTTCCCTCGCTCCGTTTCTCTCTTTATCTCTAGCTTTTTGTTTAGATGAGAGGTTAGCCTGGCACATCCAGAATGTCAGCAATGGATGGATTAATGGATATATGTCTGAGGAATCCAAGAATGAAGAGTTGTTTGCAAGAAACAGCAGCAACAGGTCTGTGAGGATGGAACGATAATGGCGGTGAGATGCCTGCTTTTTTCTTCCTCAGACATCCTCACTAGGGAATCTGCCAATGCAGTCTCTGTCTTTCACCCTACCTCACTTACTCCCTCCCTCTCCTCTCTCACTCTCTCACCATGCATACTTGTGCATTGTCCCCCTCATCATTCTACTTCCTTCTCCCTCATCTGTCTTTCCCAATTCTCTCTGTTCATTCCCCTGTCCCTGCCTGTTATGTACCCTCCCTCTCTCATCTAACCCCCGTCCCATCCTCTCACTCGAACCACCTGCTGCTTGTGTTCATATGAAAAGATTAAGGAGGAAAAGAATGACAAAAGCAGACTTCCACTTGTGTGACCACACCAATTTTTTGATCATGTTCGGTCAATCGCCGTAGCTTTCTTTTCTAATGGAATTACGCTGTCTGGCAGGCATCTGCTCGCACGCAACAGGTAGAGAGCCTTCTCATCTCAACCAAACATACATAACATCACATCTTCATGAGATGTGCCGTTTTCATTGATACCTTACCGCTTTGCCTTTGTTTAACAGCTGGCTATGCACTGCGACACATTGTAATTCCAACCCGATTTAAAGGAATCTAGCAATTGGCTTGTATTGCTGAACCCATTTCCCTGCAGTCTCCCTCACTCTTCTGTTCGTGTTTGCCTTTTGTAATTTCCTGCAATATTCCAAGAGGAGCAGAGTGAGAGAGAGATCGAAGTCTCTGGGCATCAGTTTGATACCACATTCAAAAGAGGCTATTTATAGATACCTGTAACCCTTTACATTTTATGGTCAGCTCATTTCACAACATTTAATTGTGGAATTTCTATATTTTTCTCTTTCCCATATCTGTTATTTCCTACAGCCTACACAGTGTATGCATTACGTGTGATAATCAATGTGTAATATTTAAATAGGTTGATTAAATGGATCCTCTCTACACAAGAGACAAGACACCACTAATCTAAAACCCTCATGTAATCTCTGTCCAGGTAACATGCAGGCTTCTAAATGCCTGACCCTATCAGAGGAGAGATGAGGCACCTAGATGTTGGTTTACCATGTGTAGCGTCCACTACAACCACTCCCTTGCTGCCATGAGCGGAAACGACATGATGGCGCATTCTCTGACTCTGGAGCAAAAGACAGCATTTGCCTTCGTGGGGATGCTGCTGGTGTTCCTGGGGTTGCTGATAGTAAGGTGTTTCAAGATCCTGCTGGACCCCTACAGCAGTATGCCTTCCTCCAACTGGGCTGATGGCATCGAGGGGCTGGAGAAAGGGACATTTGAGTACGCTCTTACTTAACACAGGGACACACACAACCATAGATGTCCTCATAAACATAAATGCCTCTAGACACACATATACATACACAAGGACACAAATACACTTGCACACATGCAAACACACAGAAGCCACAGCCCTGCATAACAATTGCACCTGACACACCACTAAGACATCTCTCTGTGAAGGACCCAACTAAGAGACTGAAGCTGTGTATGTTGTTCAATGTGTGTGCACTTTAGTTCAGAGCCAGTGTGGAGTCTTTCTACTGTATGTGACTACATGTCTGTTGTTGTGTGCGTCTGAGCGAGTGTGATACAGATGCTGTGTCATATTCTTTGCCCTTCTGCTAGGGGGTGTGCATTTCAGCTCATTGATTAACAAAGAAATAGCTGAAGCTCCCTTTAACCCATACCTACAAGTTGAATGTCTGTAGATGACAGGAGGTGGATGCTTGTGGGACAGGGTGGGGAGGGTGCAGTGGCATTATTCAGATGTAGTTTGAAGACTCAGGGATAAGAATCCTTAGGTGAACTCAGAATGGAAAACAGAGTGGTTGCACTTCTCACAGCAGAGTTGTTCTGCACATGAATGTATATGGTTGGATACAGGGTATTATGTCAAGTTAATGCTATGTCGACTAATCAAGTCCAATCTGTTGGTGATCCAAAGGAATGCTGCTGCTGCTGCTGCTGCTGCTGCTGCTGCTGCTGCTGTTGTGTCTGTACAGACCGGTCCTTTTCACGGTATCATGCAATGAAAGTCAACTGAACAAACTGTGATTTAAATTATGGTGTTACTGTTTCTAAATGATGCAAAAACAACTCGGAGTTTGTACTGCTGCTGTCTTTGAGTGATGGTACTGTATGTTGCCACAATTACATGTCTGAATGAAGGAAACTGTTTACGTTTTGACACTATGTCTGCAAAGACATATAATGATGTTGATTTATGGACTGTCAATTGTACCGTCTGTTATGCATTCTGTTTAAAGGTTGGCTGATGCGATCAAGCCAAAGAACTTTTAAGGGAAATAAGGATTGGAAACTAGAATGGACTCTCGCTCAGCACTGCTAGTTTTCTAATGACAAGGATAAACTCTTGCTACCTGTCTGCAGAGGAAAAGGTCACAAGGAAAACAGGGGTGGGATGTCTGTCAGCACTGGCCATGACATCTTTTTCCTCCTATTCTCAGCCATCCTCACCCTTTCTCACCTGCTCTCTTCCTTCCAGACAGAGGAAGACAGGACAGTCCTAAACAGAGATTCTGTAATACGGCAGACTAGTCAAAGTCTCTGAGTGTTTGTTTGTTAATTTCTACGGTCTACGGTTTCTCCTTAGTGCTGTTAATCTGCCTTACTGTGACCTTCAATGGGTTTATGTGCCTTCATCTAGAAACATTAGAGCACCTGTTTGTGTGTGTACATGTGTGTGTGCAGGCACACGCGTGTGGCATATCATGACAGATGCAGTGCGTCTCCTGACCTGTTGCTTGCTCAGCTGGTGGTAGAGATTTCTCATTGATAAATTTGATCCAATGATGTGAAATACTTAAAATATTGTTGGTCAAATCTTTGCTTTTTGGGTCTCTTTTTGCAATCTGTTGACTAAAAAAAGTCATGTTTGTGAGATCAGTTTTATAAATTAGCATGATATTTTAGGTGGCAGGCTATAGAAATGGAATTCTACTATCTGCTATGCTCAGGGCTAAGAAATCCTTTTGTTGGTTATTTGCAGGTTTCTTGGAAAAAAATATTTTAACATATTCTTTCTATTGAAAAATCTATCTCAACATATAGATTGAACAATTCTAAACAAAGTGGCATCCGCCGCCAAATCTTTGGTTTAGTAAATTACATACAGGAGAGAATGTTGATATTCATGATTATTGAACAGATTCAATAAACCTTACCTTGGTTAAACATTATAGGAAAACAGATTTATATACATATATTAAAGTGCCCATTTTATGCTCATTTTTAGGTTCATAATTGTATTTTGAGATTGTAACAGAATAGGTTTACATGGTTTAATTTTCAAAAAACACCATATTCTTTTTGTACTGCTGCAGCTCCTCTTTTGACCCTGCGTGTTGAGCTCTCTTGTTTCTCTTGTGTTTTAGCTACAGAATGAGACATCTCACTTCTATCCCATCTTTGTTGGGAGTCGCACATGCGCAGTAGCTAGGTAAGGACTACTAGCTAGAAGCTAGCGCTGCTAGCAGTTAGCCACCTCGTTCTCAACGGCAAAACACTGCTACAACACTATAGAACTACTTACATGTCCCTGTTCTGCAGGTATTCCACGCAAAGTTGGAAGCGCGCCCTCGTTTAGAAGAAGTCTCCCGGCTAATCCTGCCTTGTACTGACCGAAGTTGGAGAAACAGCTAGCTGATGTGGTATTAGCTAAAGTGGTTAGCACACACCAAATGTTTCGGCCTATGATGTAGACGGCCCTGCCGATTTTGACCAGCTCACCTGGAGACTGAAGGCAGGATACATTCAGAAACCCGTATCTCACTCACAACAGCATGGATGTTTTTTTTCCAAGTTTGTATGCGTGTGGAAGCACCAGAGACACAAAATAACACCTCAAATCCCAGAAAAAGTGATTTCTTTTCATAATATGGGCACTTTAAAAGAGCTGTTTTAGATACTGTATTTCAACAGCTGACCTTTCCTAAAAGTGCCTCTGACACAGCAGGCCAGTGTTACTTTAGTTGTGAGTCCAGTCTGTGAGACAGCTAGAGCCTGAGAATCTGTATTATATGTCTGTAAATGTTACTGTATGGGTAAGTTAGTTAGTTGGTCAGTAGTCCTACTTGATCACTTGGTCTCTGCAGGATTAGAGCAGCCATTAACCCACCACCCACAGATGCCTCTTGGTCAATCTCTCTTTTTTATCCTTAACCTCTCTCATTTGAAGCCTAATGAGATAAGTTGATGACAATTAATTCCATGAAGATTTCAGTTTTACAATCATAATTCAATTCTCTATTACAAAGTACACATAATAGACCATGTTTGGCCGGAGATTTTTTTTTTTCCCCAAACTAATATATATAATTAGCAGGACTATGCTGACCAGAGTATATATAGCTGAGATAAGCTATACTTGCAGCCCGTTAAGATGTCGTATCAAGAATCCTGTTTGCTGCACTTTTGCACTAAATCTCTTTTTTCATATTGCAGTGGAAAGTGGAAAGTACAACTACTCATGTACTGTACCTAAGTACAATCATGAGGTCCTTGTGAATATTTCCATTTTTTTTATCACCTACCAGAAGAAAATATTGTAATTTATATTGCACTACAGGTATTTGCTAGCTTTAGTTACTTTGCAAATTTATTATGATGTAACGGTATTGTCATAACTTCAGATAAGATCAAACTTCATTGTTCCTTGGGGAGAAATACACAAGCTACCTAGCAGATAAAGTATTTAAGTAGTTAAAAGTAGCCCCACCTATTATAATAATAATAATAATAATAATAATAATAATAATAATAATTATTATTATTATTATTATTATTATATAACTGATATGTAATATACATTATTCTTAAATGGGGCGTTCTGCAGTACTTTTACTTATATTTTAATGCAAATATTTTTGTAGGCCTGTATTTACTTAAGTAAAAATCTGAATGCAGGAATTTCTATACTGCGGAGTAAAAGATCTGATTACTTCTTCCACCTCTGCGAACAAAGCTTAGGATTAATATCACCATTATTAGATAAAATGACCTGTTGCAGTCTGACGAAGACAAAGAAGAGAAGTGAGACAAAGGTGGAGGGGAAGAGAAGAACTGTACATGACATTCCATGTGGAACATTTTCTTTCTTCAACATCACTCAGTCAGTATGATTCTTGTAGAAAATCCATTGTAAAATAGATTGCCTCCTTCTGCACATACAGTTATTAAAACACGTGCTGTGAGTATTTTTCTCAACCTGCAATACAGCCAAGGTCAGATTTGGAGTCATTAATCTGCCTTTCGCTCTGTGCATAAATCACTGTGGTGTATCAGTAATAAGGAAGTTTACCTGTTAAGAGGCCTTTTAATGGCACTTTAGAAAAGTCATGTGGCTATAAAGAAATGCCTCCGGCATGTTCCTGTAATTCATGGTGTCATATTAACTCCCATTTTCCTCATGAATATGGCCACTTCTTATGTGTTAGTCAACCCATTGACTTTCTCCGTTAACACGTTGTGGCAGAGAGAATCATTAGAGATAAAATTTATTTATCAGTTATATAACTTTTATGGGCCCAATATCTTAGTGACTATATGATTGATTTCCCTCCTGTTATCACACTAGTTCTAGTGATTACATCCTATTATATACATTTTTTTATCATTCCATATTAGCTTTATCTTTTTCATGCCACGGTAATACACATCACAAAGGGTCTGTAACCTTGAAACATTAGCTCCTTAGTCGTATTCTTCAAGTGGGAACTTACATGTAGATGTTTCCCAATGTTTCGTCCAAAGGGCCCACAGGTCTGAGGAAATACTCTCCATAGCCCATAAATGGCAACAACATGACAATGTGTGCTTTTGCTCTGCACCTCAGACAAAAATATTAGTAATCAGTTCTCCAGAACTCAGTCAATGAACGCTTTATCTCTCGTTTGGCATTTATGACTTGGTTAATCATTAAGCAATGCCTTTGTGTCCCTTAGGATGGAGCAAGGACATATCTGACACTCCTCGTTCAGTTTTCTGATGGTTGATCCAGAGAATTAGCCAATAGCTGGCAGCCAGTGTATGACCCTGGGATACAGGGTATAAAGGTATGCCATCTGACACAAACTGAGTTTACGCATAAGAAGAAGCTAAGAGCGGCAGAAGAGATCTCTATAAGTCTAATATTAGTCTAGTCTATACATCAACAAACAAGGACAACCACGCCAGTTGATGCAGTGCTCTGCTCCTTCAAGACACTAATGGATGACTGAAGACTTAAGACCCACACCGCTGTTTTATCCTTTACTGTGTAAATCTGAGAATCTCTTTCAGCATTCCTGATGGAGAGGCTTAAGTCTAACAGAGGGGAGCATGTTAACCCCGCTTATGATTCCACTCTGGATGAACCTCCTGTCTATGAGGAGACCAACTTCTCTAATGGGGAGCACCGAACGGTCCGGCCCTCGGTGGTCAGTGCCTTTGGTCATGACACTTTGGACCGAGTGCCCAACATTGACTTCTATCGCAATGCAGGCAGTATGAGTGGTCACCGGGCTGTGCGACCATCCCTGCAGGAGCTTCACGATGTGTTTCAGAAGGTGAGTGCATGTATGTCTGTGAGAGAAGTTGTTAAATATGAATGATACAGATCCCCTACACCTATTTTCTCTTCTTGTCTTTCTGTTTTCTTTGAAGTACAAGATCTGCATGTTTGTCCTCCACCTTCTGCAGAAAGTACTTTTTGTTGTTTTCGTTTACTTTTATGTATCTGTTTCCTGAGTCCCACATTCAAGTCACTGACTCTTTAACTGCAGTCTTTTTTCTGCTCCTGACCTGCACAGTCCATTCACTCAGGTTAAAGACTCCAAACACAGTAAAATGAGACTTTTACAGTTGCTTGATTGTTCAAACATCATCACTTTCAGTGTCCACAGTTCAGTCACTAAATCTTGCCCAAAGAAACTAAAAAGGACAGTGAAAGTTATTTCAAGAGCTCTACAGCAACTAACACACTTAAGTTTTAGTGCTTTTTTTATTAGGCCATTATACTGCCCTGTGTTGCAAAAGAAATGGGGTCATAGGTCTTTTGGGTTTTATAGGTTGAACTAGATGAACATTTCTGAACGGACAAAAAAACAACACAGATCTTTTAGCAGTCTTCCTCTGCAGAAAATTAAAGAAGTGATGTGTCATTCCAGTTTTAAGACAGATATAGTGCCAATGCCATCTATGACGCAATCTTTTCTTGACAAAAAATTCTTTGTTTCATTTACCTTGGAAGACTAAATACAGCTGACTCATAGTTATGTTGCCAGAGAATAACATGCATCTAATTCATTAATTAATCTAAACATTTAGATTAATTAATTAACTGACTGTTTACACTTTGAATACATGAATGACCCTGACATGTTACATGTTTCTCAGATTTGAATGACTCGATAGGATACTTGTTGCCAAAATCTCTTTCTTTCAAGTTAATAAAACAGATCTGAGAGGTCTCACTAAATCAGATGTCAGGCAGGAGAGTCATCTAATAGTCAGTATTCATCTTCATAGACAGTTGAAATTAGGTTGTCCTCTCCATTTTGCTCTCCAGTTTACAGGGACAGACACACCGTAGTGTAATATCTCTGAAATGCTTTATCAATCTTCATCGAAATCAAACCATCACATTTTCCTCTGCCTCACGAAGTCTCTTCTGTGTATTAAAGAGATGGCAGGAGAGAGTCAGACACATAAAAGATGAGAGGACAGAAAACACTTTGTGCCAGAGATCGGGATTTTTTAATAATGATGCTGTTTTTATTTCAATTGAAAAATGTGTATTAACACCAAAAATGCTAAAAGCACAATCATCATGAATACATCCCAGTTATGTCTATTAAGATGAGTGTTATATATTTCCTTTCTATAATGTTTTTCTCTACATTTTCCCAACAGAATGGAGCGATCTCTGTGCCAGACACTGTGGAGGACGATGGCGATGGGAGTGACGGGACCCCCTCTGATGATCTGGAGTCTGCCGTTCCCACTGACGACAAAGGAGCAGTAAAGTTTGGCTGGATAAGGGGCGTCCTGGTGAGTTATGTTGGGTCATGACGGCTGGTCCTCCCTGTGCTTTATAGAAGCAGTGTCTCTATATAACTGTGACCTGGCAAGACGAGGCTCAGTAACACACCAGGGCCAAGTAAGACTTCGAAGTCCAGAGTCTGGGATTGATTTGCATTAATTGTACTCAAGAGCTGCTGGTTGATCATCTGTGCTGCTGGCACGAAGATAAAAAATAGACCCCAAATTCTTTTAATGCTGTTTAGTACTTTTTAATTGAGTTACAGATGTTTCAGTTTGTGATTGGAATGAAAACGATGGACAAAACCTCTGTATGTTCAAGTACGCATCTCATTAACGTGACTGTGTTTCTCTCACTTGACATAATGATAAATCATGACTGAAGACTTTGAACTTCAATTGTTCTTCTCTTCCACAGGTGAGATGCATGCTGAACATCTGGGGTGTCATGTTGTTCATCCGTCTGTCCTGGGTTTTTGGTCAGGCAGGCTGGGGTGAGTAAGACAAGGATGCATGTTTTTAGGGGAGTTTTTTTTAAATCCAATGTTTTGAATTCAACTCTCGACTTGCCTTTTATGCAGACATTTCACTCATAACAGACGTGTACAACAGAGCAACTGCAGCTGGCACCAACAGTTTAAACATGATCTATAACTGCATATAGCCTGAGATATGGCCGTTTTCTTTATACGCAGCTCAGGGTAGGTTGGGAACTGTAGCTAATGTGGGCCCTAAAAATAGCATGATCAACCATCAGTGAACCTAAAGATGATTCCCCCAGTTTAACAACGATTATTTTCAGGTTGATATAGTCGCCTGGAGCAACAGCTGACAGATCCTGCATGTCTGTGTTTTGTAAAATGAGGGCGCTGTTACCAGCAATTCTAGGAACTATAGAGACAATTACTAAGGATTATATGGTCATCCACTTATTAGCAGGGAGTGATTGAATTGGGACAGATTCAACTGAACAAGCCTTTCTGAGGACCCAAATGACCTAAACTTGCTGAAGGTCCATTCTAAGAGCCAAACCTGAGCTGTGTGTGTGTGTGTGTGTGTGTGTGTGTGTGTGTGTGTGTGTGTGTGTGTGTGTGTGTGTGTGTGTGTGTGTGTGTGTGTGTGTGTGTGTGTGTGTGTGTGTGTGTACAAGAGGTATGGAGAATTGTGTGAATGGGTTTATGAGTGTGTTCATTGCTTAAGAACCTATCGATCGGCAGCAGCTTTTGTTCAGGCAGCGTAACTAAATGGTTTTGTTAGGCAGAAAAAGCTGCAGGCGGTAGGCAGATGGGTATAACTTATGGCCTCCAGGCTTCTCTGGGACTTTGACTCCCTCACTGTTTAAAGGTGACTGTGGGGAGGAGGGTTATATTTCACAATCAAAGTGTTCCATGACTTGCCGCTTAGGTTGAATACCTGAGTAATTTTTCAGTTGAAAAATAATTATTTTGAGCTGTTGTATGTGTACATTTCAGGTCTGGGAATTGTGGTTATTGCTCTCAGCTGTGTGGTCACCACCATCACTGGCCTTTCCATGTCAGCCATTTGTACTAATGGTGTGGTGAGAGGAGGTAAGACAATGCATCATCAACACTCATGATCAACCCTCATGTTCTTCATTTACATTACATTTCATTTAGCGGCCGACTTCCAATAAGTGCGTTCAACCATGAAGGTATAAATTCAGTGCAGCAAGAATCACATAGAAGTACAGGAGCTTCAAATAAGCTTTTTTAGCCATCATCTTCTTAGCCAAAGTGCAGTCTTGGAACAGATGTGTTTTTAGCCTGCGGCAGAAGATGTGGGAGTGTGTGTGTCAATGGGGAGCTCGTTCGGGATTTCGTTGAATGATTAGGTGTCCCTCGCAGTGAGGAAGCATCAAGCAGAGTGGACGAGCGAGGGTGTAAGGTTTAACCATGTCCTATTTGAAATGTGTGGCCAGTGCTGGAGCCACATGCGATTTTAGAGGTACCAAATATATTAAGCACAAGTGTTAACCTACATACCACCAACCTTCCATAGGTTTGGTTCTACAAAAGACTAACGATAAACATGTAACAATAAACACAAGAACGCTCACAGTGTAAATCTACAGTACGTTTTATTTTTCACTGCACATAATTTCATATAAAGGTGGGGTTAAAAATGTATGAGTTAGGGGGACCGGAGGGGGGTCGAGGCTCAATATTACGGGGGCACTGGCCACCCTTGATCCCCCCTTAGAACCGTCACTGTAACCTGGGCCTAAGCATGATTTATGCTTCTGCATTAAATCTACGCCGTGGTTACATACGCGTGGAGGCACAGACCCTGCGCCGTAGCCTGACGTGCACCTCTCGAAAAATATAACTACACGTCACACATCGCTCGGCCGTGGCTTGGTAGCGTTGTATATCCCCCTACTCATTTCCTGGTTCTTCTTCTCCATAAACAACATAAAATCAAGGAGAGGGTTAACTTTATCTGCTACAGATTTCCCACTTTGGTCAGAAAGCACAGGGGAGACACTTTGTTTCTCTCACTATGACTCTAGAGCAGCCTTTCTCAAACTTTTTTGTGCCAAGGCCCAATAATGTTTGGCCCTCATCCTCTGGAAATTTAATTAATTATTTACAGTTACATTTTAGATGCACAGAGGTTAGAGAAGCAACCCAAAGACACATTGTTTTCAGATTTTGGGAGCAGACATTAGATGTGGGGGATCTGGGGTTTTTCCCCCAGAACATTTTGAGCATTAAACACTTAATTTACTGCATTCTGGTGAATGTAAGGCAATCACAGGTGACAACAATTGTATATAATGCAGTAAGGTTCTCAGGCATTGAGAATCAGAAAAATATTCTGTATTGCTTTCAACTATTCTGCTGTGGATCAACTTGTCTAATTTAATATTATCTCTGCTGAGTCAACACACATGTAGGCATAATCTACTCCTCCCTTCTCTTGCATCTTTTGTCTTTAAATGTGCATGTGGCACTTATTCATGTGAATGATATATGATGATTCATTTTAATTAATTTATAAACTTCTGGACTTTAATAGCTCAGATGTGTTTCAGCAACATTTCTGCTCATGTTCGAAACTTTTATAATTTAAAATATTTCAAGAAACGTTATTGCTCTGCTAATATATCTCATTCAGAACTGTCTGACAGACACAGAGAGCCCTGTTTGGATCTCTGTTTAGGGAAACGGCTGTACGCTGCTCTTCATCAGAGGTGAAAAACCAAAAGTACAATAGAAATACATGAAGCACAAGTGTGACACTTCTGCCGCAGCATGCACATAGCTCAGCGTGTCTATTATAATTACCTGAAGCCGCTACACTGACTGTGGAAGCCGCGCTGCTCGTCTCGAAAAAGTGATGGATGGGTTCGTCAGAGCTCCATGTGTTTGAGCCTAAACCATAGACTGTAAACGTCACGTCACGGGAACTTTAAACATGATGTAACAATATTAATGTGCACTTAAACTTTGTACTACCTACATTTAAAATAACATTTGGCTGAAGCCCTGGAAAAATGACCTGGCGACACCAATGGAGTTTCCTGAACAGAGGGAGACACCTCTTTTGATTACAGCCATGACACTGCATGCCTCCCTGTCACTGCTTCAGCCCCGTCGGTGCAGACTCTAATACAGCAGTCCCACAGCAGCCCATCCCCGGTTATTATCCTATTTTATGGGGTCCTGCGGACCAGTAGGCATTGCTCCGCGGGCCGGCCCATAGTTTGAAAAAGGCTGCTTATCACCGTCACTCTCCCACTCGCTCTACCACACACTCCCCACGCGCACACACATGCCGGCCCTGCTATTTTCTTAAATAGATTGACGCACACACCAACGCACAAGTTTAAACTTCAGGCCACTTCCTTAGGCAATCACGCGGTGCATTGGCCACACTTGATCCCCCCTCAGAACCGCCACTGTAACCTGGGCCTAATTCGTTCGCAGCACAGTACGCAAGTAGTGTCTTGAAGGATATGCGGGCAGCAACGAGTAACCAGTGAAGGGAGCGGAGAAGCAGTGTAGTGTGAAATTTCACAAACCTTATGCACTCATAACAGATACTCAACAACTGAGCCATCAGTTTAAACATTATGTATCAATGTATAAAGCTTGAGATAACACACGCTCATCCTAACATAAAATCGTTTACTGAGACAGGGCAGTTTGTGTAGATAAGACACGAGGCTCAAAACGTCACCTGAATATCACCTCTTGAAGCCTTTTCTCTGTTTTACAGCCTTCTCAACTTGTCCTGACATTAAATCAGTGAATCAGTGATGTGGTGATTAATCATCCACCACTGTTATATATATATATATATATATATATATATATATATATATATATATATATATATATATATATGTGTGCTTCATTCTGTCATTTCAGGAGGAGCCTACTACTTGATATCTCGCAGTTTGGGACCAGAGTTTGGCGGGTCGATTGGTCTAATTTTTGCCTTTGCCAATGCGGTGGCTGTAGCCATGTATGTGGTGGGATTTGCTGAGACGGTGGTTGACTTGCTCAAGGTGTGTGATGTTATACTGTAGAGGGAATTGATTACAAGATAGCCAAGATATTTGACTATGCACTTATCCGTGCCTCTACCATCCTGTCAGGACAACGACGCCATCATGGTGGATGAAATCAATGACATCAGAATTGTTGGCTGTATTACTGTGGTGTTGCTGTTGGCCTTATCAGTTGCTGGAATGGAATGGGAGGCGAAAGTAAGAGATGAACATGCTAGTTGTACACCAATAATCTGGGCTTATTGTGGTAAAACGTCTAACCATAACTTTATTGTTTTGTCCACATAGGCACAGATTCTTCTACTCGTTGTCTTGCTGGTGGCCATAGTGAATGTATTTGTAGGAACTGTCATCCCTGCAACCACTGATAAGAAATCCAAAGGCTTCTTTAATTATGACTGTAAGACACCCTGTCCCAACTAACGCACAGCTTCAGTAATTTAACTAAAAAATGTGAAGATATGACTTCTAATGTTCTTCCTTCCTCTCCATTTCTCTTGCCTCTCTCACAGCGAAAATCTTCTTAGAGAATTTTACGCCAAGTTTTACAGAGAATGAGAATTTTTTTTCAGTGTTCTCCATCTTTTTCCCTGCTGCAACCGGGATCCTGGCTGGAGCCAACATCTCTGGCGACTTGCGGGTAACTTTTTCATACAGGAGGTCATTGCATAAGAGCTATGCATAGGAATCATTAGCTACTGTGGTACACTGTAGGTTTCTAAACAAAAGAATTGATTAAAAAATAAACCACTCAATTTTGTACTTCTTATTCTTTGAATCATGGGATAGTATCAGAAGCTTTTTTAACTTCATTTATTTAGTAATTTACTTTAAAATGTTAATGTTATTTTACAGGATCCCCAGGCAGCCATACCTAAAGGTACCTTGCTGGCCATCCTGATAACTGGTATCACCTACTTGGGTGTGGGTATCTGTGTCTGTAAGTAGTATCCCATGACATGCAACTCCAATGAGAAACTGTATACTAATTATGCTTTTGTGTTTTGGACCATTGGAATATATAGTATTTCTGGGAGGTTGGTTGTTAGACTTTAAAAAAAAAACCTAAGCATCTGTTCTTCTCTCTAATTGATCAGCTGCCACTGTTGTCCGTGAAGCCACAGGAAACATAACAGATATCGTTACTGCCGGAGCATCATGCAATGGTTCAGCAGTAGCTGCTTGTGAGCTCGGCTGGAATTTCTCTTCCTGCACAGTGAAAAAATGCGAATTTGGCTTGCTGAACAACAATCAGGTACAGAGCCCTTCAAACTCTAATCCGCACATAAGAAGGAGCTCTTTTTTCATCTTGAATGCTTTCCTCTCCTCACCTCTGGTTCAGGTGATGACCATGGTGTCTGGGTTTGGTCCCCTCATCATTGCTGGAACGTTCTCAGCCACCCTTTCATCAGCTCTGGCTTCCCTTGTCAGTGCTCCCAAAGTCTTCCAGGTCAGTAGTGCACTATGTTTTTTTTTCTTCTAAAAACAGTGCAACTGCAATGCAAAGTTTTAGAGGAACTCTCCACTGAGATACAACTTCTTGCTCTTAACTCCTGAAAATGAAAAATATTTTCTAACTTAAGCTCTCTCTCTGTCTCTCCTTAGGCACTGTGTAAAGACAACATCTACAAGATCCTGCACTACTTTGCCAAGGGATATGGCAAGAACAATGAGCCAATTCGTGGCTATGTCCTCACATTCATTATTTCTGTGGCCTTCATTCTCATTGGTCAGTTCAATTGTCTATCGTGGCCTGGCCATAACATCTTAACATCTTGTACTTTATATTAAAATGTATAAAGACTGTTCACTGTTATGCATTTTGAAAGAATTCCAATTTGACTGAGGTTTTTATTTATTTTTGCTCTCTGTAGGTAATCTTAACACCATCGCTCCTATCATCTCAAACTTCTTTCTGGCATCTTATGCTCTCGTCAATTTCTCCTGCTTCCATGCATCTTACGCCAAGTCTCCAGGTGGGCCTCTACAGACAAAGTAGCTTATAAATAAAAAAATCTGCCTGTAGGCTCAAGTAATTCTACTTGTTTCATCCATTGATACCTCTGTTTCTTTTCGGGAATGTACAATTATATATACAGTATATATACATAATATATATTATTAAAACAAGGCACCATCACAAAAAGCATTTGTCCAAGAGTCTGCAGTTACTAAATGTGGCCTATCTTCTGTTATGCATTTCCCAGGATGGAGACCAGCATATAAATACTACAACATGTGGCTATCCCTGTTGGGCGCATTGCTCTGCTGTGTTGTTATGTTTGTTATCAACTGGTGGGCTGCTCTAATCACATACGGCATTGAAATCCTACTCTACATTTATGTCAAAGTCAAGAAGCCAGGTGAGCTGCACCATTTATGTGTTTGTTTGTTTGGAAGTGCATTCATAATGCCTGCATGAACTAACCTGTTAGGACTTTTAAATCCTCTCTAGAGGTGAACTGGGGTTCGTCCACACAGGCGGTGACATTTGTGAGTGCAGTCAACAACGCTCTGTCTCTGTCTGGTGTAGAGGATCACGTCAAGAACTTCAGGTAAAAGTGTGCATTGCTTAACCGTGGGTACAAATATACAATACAACTTCTACAAAACTGTCATCATCAGTATGACATATACAAAGCTAAAATATTCAAATCAAAGGACATTTTCAGAATCCTAAAATACGGAGTGATATTGTAATACATGCTTGTTTTTCTCAGGCCTCAGATCTTAGCACTATCAGGTTCAGCACGGGCCAGACCAGCTCTCCTGGACCTGGCTCACTCCCTTTCTAAGAACTATGGACTCTGTCTCACCTGTGAAGTGTTTGTGGTACGGTTATATTGTAATCTCATTATTTGCAAATGCAAAACAATAGATATTACCAAGGCAGCACATATCGTCTTTTCTAAATCTTCATTTAAATATCAACCTTCTATTTAAATCAAGACTTGCACATCAAGCAAACTTACATTGGGCTGGGTTCAGACTTCACATGCATTGGATAATCAAGTAAATATCAAGCAGGGATGAGGAAAATGCCAACTGTCTGGATACCTGAGACTAAAGTTTAGGGTCAGTTGTGTCTTCTGAATATGAAAAAGGTGTATCCCTCTTTCTCTCTCAAACACACTCACACAAAACACTTCCACTCACATGCAGATGTATGTTGTGATCTCTCCAGGGCCCGAGGTCAGAGGCCCTCGAAGAGATGAATGCTGGTATGGAAAAGAACCAGCTGTGGCTTAGGAAGACCAAACGTAAGGCGTTTTATGCTGCTGTGGCCTGTGACAGCTTCAGGGAAGGGACTAAGAGCTTGCTGCAGGTCAGTGTGGTCATGATTTACAACATGTTTCTTCAACTTCAGAAAAATCCATTCGATTAATGTGTAACTTGCGAGTTTTGATCAATCAGCCTTTTTATTATTTGTCACGTGAAATCACATAAAATGCAATGATTGAAGGGAGCCGGCAGATTTAAACATTGCAAAAACAGGTTTTATTGACCCATTTCATCTATTGTTATGTTATGACTTTGGCCCAGATATGTCTTAAGGTTAATTCCAGGACATTACTGCAGGAAGTAGAGAGTGTTAATGTACCCGTTTTCAGTAGTTTTTACAGTTAATGAAGAACATGAAAACAGTGTTATGGCTCTGGTTATCACACTTTGGAGATAAGGCTCATTGTAAGGATTGCTTACTTCAAACAACACGGCAGATTAAAAGCTATAATTGATTAACATAGCATTGTATCTGCAGACGAAGTAAGACCTATGATCTGGATATCATTTCTGGCAGTGAAACAGCTTCCCGGCCTTCTTGTCTTGCCACTTCCTCCTCTAGTTAATAAAAACTCCAGGTTTTTCAAATGCAGTGTAACGTGCGTTGCTTCAGTTAACTGATTTAGGGTTTTATCTTTATGCTATGGGTGTCGTGCTTTTCCTTACAGGCTTCTGGTCTCGGCCGTATGAAGCCTAACACATTAGTGTTAGGCTTCCAGAGAAACTGGAGGACTGCGAGCACAGAGGCAGTGCAGAGTTATGTGGGAATACTGCAGTAAGTCACAAATAGATGCACAGAAGCACACATGATAAAAATGTACCCAGAAATTAAACATAAATAGGAGATCTTTGTTTTGAATTGGTGTCCTCATTCTCCTTTCCTTTATGACAGTGATGCGTTTGACTTTGAGTATGGGACAGTGATGCTAAGGATGGACCAGGGACTTGATGTGTCGCACATTGTCGAGGCGGAAGGTCAGTACAACAACGTCTTAAGGCTATTGTGTGCTATATATGTGCTTAAATCTGCAGGAACTCCTGCATCAGTATAACAACAACTATGTTTTATGAAGTACTTCTTAAGCAAGCTGCCCAACGGTAGGTTAGGTAGGAGGATGAAACACTATGATAGGAAATAATTGGCCTCAAAACAGCAGCATGAAATGAATGAAGCAGCAAACAATGATACAACATAGCAGAGAAATCTAAATGAAGAAACGTCATTTATAAATATGTTTTAAGATAATAGGATACAGAAAGAGTTGGTAGTTGACCTGAAATGACTTTGAATACATTTTGACTGTTCTAAACTATCAAATAATAATAATAATAATGAAAATAAATACTGCACTGCTGCTGAACATTTATTCTTATTAACAACTCACAGTAACCCACTACAATAAAATAACACAGACAGGGCACTTTGTTCTGTACATTACCAAGTATTTATGAAGATCAGGTATAGTTAACAGATAAGATGCTAAAATAACTACCAGTTTCAAGATGTGCCTCTGTAGACATCTTTACAGTAACAAAGATAAACCTAAGTGTATTCACAATGATTACATATTTATCATAAACCGGAAATCTGATTATGTCTTTCAGAGGAGATGCTAAAGGCAGCAAAGGAGCAACAGGCGCTGGACAATGAGATGATGTCGAACGGAGGGAAAGCAAGAGGACTGTTCAGGAAGTCCAGGAAATCCTCTCAGCAAGTGCTCACGACCAGAGGTATCTCTCTCTAGAGGTTATTTCTCTCTGTTCAAATCGTACCTGACATTGCAGACAGGCTTCAATCTAAGCTATGTAAAGCAACAGTTGCGTCAAAAGATGAGTGTAATCTTTAAATATAAGGGAAAGGGAGGTATCTATCTCACTCTGCCCAACTGAGATAACATACATTTACCAAATGAAACCAATGGCACACATCTTTTTTAGAAAGTTCTCCACACTCCACTTTCAAAATATAATTGAATCAAGTGCTCCCACTAAAAGATGTCTCTGAGAGCGTAATCCAATAATATGGTCCCTTTCGTTCCAGTTTGAAGAGCAGCCCTTAAGAGCAGCCCTTTAACCCAGACAGCACGCGCACACACACACACACACACACACACACACACACATACACACACACACACACACACACACACACACACACACACCACTGAGCTCCCTCCTTGCAAGACTGCAATGGTCATTAGTATGCAATCTGGTTCCCACTCATTGGAACATTAAACCTGAGAGATGGCTGTTCCCGCTGATGTAGAGTCAGCTCTTAATGTTGATTTGCACTATTTTTTCTATCCAACTTAATTTTCCATGCTCAGTCAATGAATTAGATTGCCTCCTACTGTTCCTCTCCCTCATCCACTTCTCATTTCTTGTATTGTTTTCTCTCTCTCTCTCTCAGTGTCAGTGTGTGGCCCTCCACCCCCGCAGGTTGCCAAGATGAATGAGAGGATGTTGGAGGCCAGTGCTCAGTTCCATAAGAAACAGCCTAAAGGCACCATTGATGTGTGGTGGCTGTTTGATGATGGAGGTAGGTGTTGGGTCCCCTATAGGCACTCTTCTCTTTATCTATCTTGCCATAAAGATTGTACCAGATACGTGCACAGAGACGCACCACATTCTCCTGGATACTAATGCAGAAAACCTGCAGATTGACGAAAGCTGAGTAAAATAAATAACACCTGAACAATAAAATAAAACCAAGAAAAGATGGTAAACTAGAAGTCAGACATGCCAGATCTGGATCACAGCCAAAATCTTAGGAGTTGTGTCTTGGCCCAAGCTTGATCTGTCCACCAAACACATGGAAGTGTTTGGGATCTCCTGATAACAGACAAAAAACTGACAAGTGCAAAAACATAACCACCTTTGCACATGTTAAATACCACAATACTTATTTTGTACAATAAAACCAATTGGATTCACTAGTAATTTTTAAAAAAAAAAAGCATTTCCCCTCTCTCAGGTCTGACCCTGCTGCTCCCATACATCCTCACCACCAGGAAGAAGTGGAAAGACAGCAAATTAAGGATCTTCATCGCTGGGCAACCTGGGCGCTGTGAGCTGGATAAACAGGAGTAAGTGAAAAATAATTATAATTAATGTTTCAATATCAATTTTAGCTTAATGAGTAGATTTGGGAAATTAATTGGCAAAATCCAGATCTAAAAAATAATGAGCCCACAACATCCCTTTACAGATGTTTTTAACTGAAAAATAAATACCAACATCATATTGGGAACGTATTTTGAATTCTGCTTAGTGCTGCTCTGTAGGATTTGGTAAAATTGTAGGTCTACTTTAGAGCAGCTTTTATAAACATGATCTTGTCTTTCCATTTTCTTTAGTACTGTATCCAATATTAGGCTACATTATGGTTTTACATCAGTCACTAAAATGTAAGTTTTTAGGCCTTATAGTTTAATCATTTAATCAGAAAAAAAAGATAGTTAGGCTAGTAGCCTACCCAATTTTTCCAGTATGTCTGCACATCAGTTTATTAGGCTACAGCACAACAGTTACAATGGTCAAATTACAATAAACTGGAAATGTCCCCCTGTTTTCTTTAATAGTGAAGGACATCGGATAGGCTTCTTTTAATGATATTCGGCGCTGAATTCAAATTGTCCCCGGTTTTTATTTGAGAAATCTGGTCACCTTATTATTAGAGTTGAGCCGGATACTCGGCTGAAACGAGTATCCGGTACGGATAAAGCACTTTTGCCGAGTACGAGTATTATACGAGTAATACGAGTCAATATCTGTGCTCGGATTGAATAAAAATCCTCATTGGGAGCTGACTGTGTCTGCGTTCTGTGATAGGCTAGTCGTCACAGCGGCCCTCCCCTACACACATACAGATGTATTGTGTTGGTAGGTGTCCCACTCACACAGAACAGCTGACTCTCTCTCTCCCTCAGTCACTCAGGTTCGCGCGGGTCTTTTCCGTTAACGTTTAGGGTTTCTTCAGCTTCAGGTTTGTTTTTTACTTCGGTTTGTAGTACTTACTTATTAACCAGTAGAGTTCTGGTAAACGTGGGGTTTGTTCAGACGTGGTGCTTGGTAGAATGCGACTCGCGTTGCGTCTCTGCCTGTCGGAGATTTTTTTTCTTTTTTAAACCGTCAGCTGGCTCTAAACAGATCTGAAAAACTGCGTCGGACTATTTGATCCGTAGAACACAGTCCCCTCTCAGTCTCTCTCTTTCTCTCTCTCTCTCTGTCTCTCTCTTACTCACTCACACACACACACTCATACACATACACACACACATACCTGGTGTGGAAATAAAAAAAATAAAAAAGAACCAAAAAAAAAAAAATCACACTGATCATAAAAAAATTAGAAGTTAAAAAAAGAAAGTTATGTTGAGTATGAAAACTGTTGTTCATTACATTTTACTTCATAATTGCAACTGCATGTGTTGTATTCATTGTTCTTGTTCTGTATATAGTTTGTTTATCATGATCAAAACCATTGATCTGAAGCTCAATGCTGATGCTGTCATGTAAATAGTTTTCTAATCAGCAATAAATATAACAATTTCTGATCAACCCATATCAATTGCATGCTTAAAATAACATACTGGTTAAAGCCCCGCCCATTTCAAGACAAACCGACCCACTTCCGGGTTAAATCCCGCCCACTTCCGGGTTAGGCCCCGCCCAGTCCGAGTACAGATACAGATAATTCATATGGTTAACAGATACAGATAATGCTGTACTCGCTCATCCCTACTTATTATATAGGTATACGTGCATGTGCTTAAACCCTTAACACCGAGCTTGTCATATAGGCTACGATAACAAAATGCATAGTTTATTGATGATTTACATAACATCGGTAAACGCTGGCTACTTACCGTTTTCTTCCTCTGAAAGTGCCTTTCCGATGCTGTCCTATGCCCTGGTAGCCTAAGCTGTAGGCCTTATCCAATCTGGAACTCCTGCTTCTTTTCGGGGACTTTTGTACAATAAATCCATACTCTTAGATCCAGTATTGATAGTCTTGTTGTCCATATTTTATCCATTATCGACCATTAACATTGTTAGCTTTGCTGCTAAAAAAAAAGAAAAGAAAAAAGCATTCCCATGAGAGTCTAACCAAATTGGATTTTCGTTTAGGCCTATGTCTGTGTGAGGCGGGTCAGTGCACATACTTTACTTCCCATCAATTACAGTCGGAAAACACACAGGTGACTGGACCGAAATGCTCTCTGGCTCATTGTAGACAGGAACTGCTTTGTTTAAAGTTAAAACGTTTAAGTTTAAAGTGCCCATATTATGAAAAAAATCACTTTTTCTGGGATTTGGGGTGTTATTTTGTGTCTCTGGTGCTTCCACACGCATACAAACTTTGAAAAAATGCTGTCAATGCTGTTTTGAGTGAGATACTGGTTTCTGAATGTGTCCTGCCTTCAGTCTCCGGGTGAGCTGTTCAAAATCTGCACGGCTTTCTACGTAACTAGCCGAGACGAGGGGCCTAGGGGGCTAACCGTTAGCATGCTAGCGCTAGCATGCTAGCTCGTTCTCAATGGCAAAACACTGCTACAACACACATGAATTCACCCTAATCTACTGAATAAATTGTATAGAACTACTTACATGTCCCTGTTCTGCAGGTATTCCACACAAAGTTGGAAGTGCGCCCTCGTTTAGAAGAAGTCTCCCAGCTAATACTGCCTTGTACAGGCCGAAGTTGGAGAAACGGATAGCTCATGTAATCCTTACCTAGCTACTGCGCATGTGCGACTGACAACAAAGATGTTACAGAAGTTGCGAGGTCTCACTCTGTAGCTAAAACAGAGACCTGAACACAGTGTGAAAAGAGGAGCTGCAGCAATGTGCAGTACAACAAAAATATGGTGTTTTTTGAAAATTAAACAATGTAAACCTATTCTGATACAATCTCAAATTACAATTATGAACCTGAAAATGAGCATAACATGGCCACTTTAAGGTCTTTCCCTAGAGAAAGCTGCAGGGCCTGGAGCCACCACCAGGGAGGGCTGCAGCCCCTAAAGCTCGCTACTCCCAGTGCTAGTGCCAACATGTAGCCTACACTAACTTAATCAGTGTATAATAATCTGTTTTGCAGGATGAAGTCTCTGTTGCACAAATTCAGAATTACTTGCACTGACATCACTGTCATTGATGACATCCATGTCCAACCCAGGGCTGACAGGTAATTGCATTTTTTGCAGTTATAATAGTGACAGCTGACCAGATGGTGCTACAGTAATAGTAAAATTGAATCACCTCATAGTATCTGCATATTATTATTATTATATGATTAAAAAGAAGAATATTTTCCGCAGTGAGCTCATGTTCTTAAACTGCTTTCCTTCAGCTTGAAGAAGTTAGAGGAGATGATTAAGCCTTTCTGTCTGCATGAGGGGTCCAAAGACACTGCTCAGGCTGAAGCCATGCGGAAAGAGCAGCCCTGGAGAATCACTGACGAAGAGTTGAGCACCTTTGAGGAGAAGGTAAAACCACTGACACTAAGAACTGTACATACAGCATACACATAATTATGTACAAGTTTGGTCCGGATGTGGGTGCGTTAAACAGCAAAATTAAGTCAAAGGTCCTATGACATGCTGCTTTTTGAATGTTTTTATATAGGCCTTAGTGGTCTCCTAATACTGTATCTGAAGTCTCTTTCCCGAAATTCAGCCTTGGTGCAGAATTACAGCCACTAGAGCCAGTCCCACAATGAGCTTTACTTAGGATGTGCCATTTCTGTGTCTGTAGCTTTAAATGCTATTGAGGAGGAGAGAGGGGGGGGGGGGCAAGGTGGAGGGTGGGAGTGTGGCCTTGACCAACTGCCATGCTTTGCTTGTTTTCGAGCCATGATGTCTCTCTCTTTCTCATGGGTGGGACAAATTCTCTGGGCGGGCAAAGCAGAGAAAGGGGAGGTAACCTTTCCCCGTATGACGTCATGAGGAGGAGATTCCAGATCGGCCCATCTGAGCTTTCATTTTCTCAAAGGCAGAGCAGGATACCCAGAGCTTGGTTTACACCTATCGCCATTTCTAGCCACTGGGGGACCATAGGCAGGCTAGGGGAACTCACATTAATGTTAAAACACCTCATAAAGTGAAATTTTCATGCAATGGGACCTTTAATAAGTAACTGCTGCTGTTTTACAGACCAACCTCCAGGTACGGCTGAATGAGGTGCTTCAGGAAAACTCTAAATCAGCCAATCTGATCATTGTGTAAGTATAATCAACTGTTGCCTGAGTAACATTGAAGTGCCAAGCTTGGAAGAAACAGTGTCTGACATACTCTCTGTACCCTCACCCCCTGCAGGAGCATGCCAATTGCTCGTAAGGAATCTGTCTCTGATTTCCTCTACATGGCCTGGCTTGACATTCTGACAAAGGACCTTCCACCCACCTTACTCATTAGAGGAAACCACAAGAGTGTGCTTACTTTCTACTCCTGAGCAACTTTACAGGCTATAGGTATAACTATAAAGGAAATAAATGAAAGTAGGCTACCATAATGATGGCCCAATATAAAGCATACCAGAACCTTGGATGATGTCTTCCAGACCAACACCACAATGTAACACATGCATTTTTAATTAAGTTCTGATGAGGGCATTTATACTCACAAATGCTAAGACAAGAAAATATATATAAAAAAAATACATAAAGAAAGGCAGAGACACAGGTAGAGTTACCAGGCTGATTTAAATGGTTACATTGAGTGATCGCATTGCCAACTGCAGTGATTGTAAATTAATTGTATATAGTAGATGTCTGAATTCACTAGTGATATACTTTTGGATCAAAAAACCCTTCCTTTCATCAATGATTAACAGCATCCATGTTTTTAAACCGTGGTAGTAATTGTTTGATTATTTTTTAAACATTCCTTAATATTGTGTAAAACACTCTGGTATCATAAAGCTGTTTAAATGTTCCACATTATAGGCTACTGTTTATGTTTAATATGTTTAATGTTACTATCACAGCACACTTTTTGCAAAATAAATGATTGTAAAGCCATTTCATCTGTATATTTTTACCTATTGTCTGTCCTTCCTATTTGCATAATTGTGATTACCTGAAATAAAGGATTTATACAATTTTGAGCTGTACTTATTCATGTCTCTGTGATTTATTAGGTGATTAGATAAGATAGCGTCAGATATTGTTTTTTGTTGTTTTTAGTACATTACATTGCACGTTACTTTAGTATTTTTTAAATTATATATTTTTATTTTTATATTTTTTATATATCTAGTTAGGCTATATGATGGTTGTTGTTACAACTTAACACACTGGGGTTTTATGTGAAAAACACAAGTATAAAGTCTGCAGAGCAGCCAATTCTACTACAAAATACTTCATGAGTTATCCTCTGTTTCAAAGACACAAGCTCTGGGGAAATCTGGTGTGGACAAATACAGTCATTTGGGAGACTAATAAAGATAGGCCTACTTTGACTTTGAAGTAGAAAGTGGCATGAAAAGAAAAGACTTAAGTGAAGCACAAGTACCTCAAATTTGTACTTAAGTAGTACTTGAGTATATGTACTTAGTTACATTCCACCACCGTATACAACCATTTAAAAAACTACAAATTGAGTAAATTGATATAGCCTATCATAGAATAGATAAACTACATTTCGATGATTTCTATCTATATAGATATAAAAATGTCTTCTTATATCTATGGGCCATATATCTAAACAAATGATTTCGTTTAACATTTGAGTCTGCCTTCTGTTGAAGAGTGAGGAGCATGGATGTATAATCCTATAATACGGTAAGACCGCGTAATGGCGAGGAGCTACGTAACAGGGGGAGGAGGAGGAACGTAACAGGGGGAGGAGGAGGAAGTGCGGTGCAGACGACGTTAGCAAACAAATATGACACGAACGTTGCTAAGGCTAAGGGATCTTCAGTTAAAATGCTCTGCGATTTTTGATGGTGCTCCATATGTCTTAGGCAGGGAATTTCATTTTCAGACGCCCACTCTTAACAAAGGCAAGCAAGACTTTAGGATGGATAACGTTAACGTTTCCGTCATGTCAAGTGCTTATTGACGTTAGCTTTGCTAGCATGCCTAGCACTTTGTAACTAAAACCATACGCTTTGGTTTTATTATGCTGCATCTGTGGTGTACTAAACGCGTAAACACCTCAAACACTACGTCTGCTTTATTCTGGTGCAACGCGTAGCTAGGTAAAGTGAGGCTTAATATTCTCCAAATACTTTCTTGTGCTATGTTTTTCCATTTTAAAGGTTACAGCTGTTTATATCAATAACTCTCGCGATAACTTGTGAAAAAAAAAGAGGGTTGCCACAGTTACAGGGCATACCGTCCTTACTTACATCCATGCTTTCTTGCCGATTTATTTATTTATTTACAGGTTTTCTTCTCCCAATGCATTTAATAACAGTTCTGTAGCAACTTATATAAGCTATTGGAGTTACTTTCATTACGTTTTGCGTTGTGTAAGTATCTTAGGAGTTACGTGATTTGGGGGAGGGGCTAATTTGGCGCAACTTCCACCCCTCCACCGCGGGAAATTCATTCAAAAGTAGGACCGCCAAGAAGCTGGAGCACAGAAGGAAGAGTTTTTAATCTTACAGTAGCCGGTTGTAGTTCTGTCTCCTGGTTATCAAATAGTTTGTCTTTAGTCCGTATAAATTATTTAGTGCACTATCGGTTTTTAACTGTGAAACCTTTGCCAATATGCCCGTCCTAGAAGTCACAGATGCATCTGCAATCTCTCCATCAAAGAGAGCAAGGACAGAGACAAAGCCTGCAGAAGATAGACCAGTCCTCAAGTTTGCAAAACTTTCTGAGCATGCCACTACACCTACCAGAGGCTCAACTAAAGCAGCGGGATATGATCTCTACAGGTTGGTTAACCTTATACTTTTTAAAATGATGTCTGGGTTCAACATTTAGCTTGTGCTCCTACACAGATTAAATCTACTTACTAAACGTTGCCGTGTATAAAAGCGTCTGTTATATGAATATAATGCCAGCTAACCTTTATTCTCTGAACTTTAACAGTGCATATGATTACACCATTGGTCCTATGGATAAGGCAATTGTGAAGACAGACATCCAGATAGCAGTTCCACATGGCTGCTATGGGAGAGTGGGTGAGTGTTTTACATATTGATGCAGCCCTGCAAATCCTGTATTACATTTTTTTTTTTTTCCTGTTGTGTCTAATACACTGTTTCAATCCACGTGAATTCACGCTAAGATTATGGTACACCAGTTGCAGAGCATGTCATAACTGTCTCATGCCATTTTGTCATTCTCAGCACCGAGGTCTGGACTGGCAGCAAAACACTTTATTGATGTTGGTGGTGAGTCTTTGCCTTTTCGACCTACTAATGCAGGTCATGTTTTAACACTCGTCATGTCAGCCATTTTAATTTCTCTAATGTCTCTGTATGTTCTCCTCAGCCGGAGTTGTAGATGAAGACTATAGAGGAAATGTGGGAGTTGTGCTCTTCAACTTCAGCAAGGACACATTTGATGGTGAGTCGTGGCATCTGTGAAATATAACATCACCTTTTTTTTTGTATCAAAGGTACCAGCAATACTTCACCCAACAGATTAGAAAGGATTGTCTCATCTCCTTCTGTTCCTCTTTGCAGTGAAAAAGGGCGACAGAGTTGCTCAGCTGGTGTGTGAGAGGATCTGCTACCCAGATCTGGTGGAGCAAAAGGTAAACTGTACACAACATATAAACGCATACTTGCACTCAGTTGCCTGTTTATTAGGTACACCTAGCTAAAACTAGCAGCTCAATAAACAGTCCAGCAATAAATCTGAGCTTCATGAAGGTTATAATGTTGAAACTAATAATGTGTTGATTCAACTTAATGATCATTTGAGGATGTGGTTCGTGGTGCTGTTTAATTTTATTGTTATACTGACTGGTGTTTCTATTATTTTGCCCATCCCATTTATATCGGAGGAAAGGCTAAAGGCTAAATAACAAACATCGCTGTATAAAACAATATAATTTAACAACACTGCAAACTGCATCCTCAAATTCCTTAAGTTGAATCGGCCCCTCTCTAAAACAGTAAAAACAAACTGATTATAACCTCATGAAGGTTATTTTGGAAACATTGTCAGATTTGAGTAGTAGTAGCAGTAGTAGTAGTAGTAGTAGTAGTAGTAGGTTTTTATTTAATGTGAATGTCATCAGATTATATTTAATCATTAAATGGAAAAATTGCATGGCTGTGTTCTTTCAGACGCTTGATGAGACGGAGCGTGGTGACGGAGGTTTTGGATCAACTGGACGAAACTGAAAGCTCCAAATATAATTGCAAATGTATGTGTTTTAAATATATGGATTAGTGTTAATAAAGTTCTTTTCTTTTTTTTTTTTGTACCTTGGAGAGTCGTGGGTCTTTGGTCTTTACTGGGACTGTCAGTTTTGGGTTCTGTCAGATGAACTTCTTGTCTGACCTCCTGCAAAGTAAAAATATAAATGTTCCAAATCTCCACATGGGGGCAGTGCAGGACAAGAATTGCATCACTTAAACCGCTCAACTCCATGTCAGGTTCTGTTGGGGGTAATGTGAGTTTCACAAGCAAAACATTCAGAGATCAAATTGCACTTTACTTGGGTTACACGCAACTTAAGAAGGATGTCTTACATAAAGCTAGCAGCTTTCTGTTGAACTCCGTCACAATAAGTAAATCTGGATAAAAGGGGAAAGCACAGCAGTAAATACATATACACCAAAAATATGTTTTTATTGTGAATTTACAACTAAACCCTCACTGATGTGAACAGAGAACACAGACTGGTGTCAGGCTGGTCCGTGGCAATGCAGCACTGATTGTATTTGTGAGAGGATGTGTGGCCACGGAGACCTCAGTGCATAATCATGAAGGCCCAGGTTTGGCGTCATCAATGTGTGTGTGTGTGTGTGTGTGTGTTGTGTGTATGTATACACAGTTAAAGGAAGTAGTTGGTCATTATAAGCACCATTACAAACCCCCTCTATTCCAGGGGCTTCCTCTAGTTTACAAATGCTTCATAGATTAAAAGTGGCATCGATTATTACAGTATAAACACAATTTACATGTAGTATAGGGGAGAGCGGACAGGCTATGAAGCTAACTGTTACTGTTGCAAAGACATGAAATCTTCAGAATGACCAACGGGATTGTATCTTGTTAACTACTGAGTTTTGTATAGTAGTACAGTGCATTCAGAAGTCTATGTGGTTGTGTTGCTAGCACCAGTAAATATGAATTATTCTAGTCAGTAGGAAAGATGGAAAAGCATTGTTTAAATATGCAGTAGGAGTCATTCAAGCTCAGACATGGCTACATCTCAATAGTCCATAGTGGGTTCCTTTCCTCTCCTTAACATTCTCATAATCTTTTTTTTCCATCTTCACTCCATTACAATTAATATCTGGGGAATGAGAAATGTGTTTACTTTTGTGTATCCAGGTTTGTTCAGTTATTACCTGAGGGGAGGAAATGAATGTATTGCAGACTATTTGGACTCACCCCTTTCTTCCATCTAAGCTGGGTTCTAGAAAACTCGGCCTTCGGAACTTTCTGCAGTCCTCATGCCCTTCAATATGGCACCTGATTCCACATATCATCATACAACATTAAACCCTACAATCAAAAAACATTCACACTCTCGATAGTGCTTCACACACAGCTGAAGTTGTGTGTCAGGGCAATATGTTCTTCATTTGACTGAAATATCTCATTCTGCCTCATTCAGCTAGTATTTTCCACATAAATGGTATCTATGATATGTAGAATCATCTTTGGCAATCGAATGACAAAGTCCCTCCCCCCACCCCCTTCTTGTCTCTTTGGTGGCGAGCCCTTCTCCCTGTTGGAGCAAGAAGAAGTTGTCCCTAACCGCTGATCCAGAGTCAGTGATGTTTGGCCTTTTTGTGAAATGCGAGACTGACACTGGATTAGCAGCTGCCGGCAACATCTGCCCATCTCAGTCTTGTGATGGTTAATGGAGGATGATCTGCACCCTCATCTTCAGTACGTCTCCCAGCTGTCCTGTGAGGTAGTCTTTATCGTGTCGGTCCTCCAGCTCAGCCAGCTCCTTCTTCCTGTAGAGAGGCGTACTGCTGATCTGAAGGTAGTACGCCCCTGGGGGGAGGGCCTTCTTCTTGCTCAGATGCAGGTAGCTGACACCCTCTCTCTGGTTGATTTTAAAGTAGCCTTCTTCGTTTCCGTAGTCGATGCTGTAGCGCACGTGGTCACTGAGGGTGGATAAGGCCGGGGTGAACTCAAGGATGTGGTCACGGTTGCTTAAGTCGCTAATGTTCAGGTGGAGCTGCAGGGTGTCCTCGATGTCCACACTCGCCAGGCTGACCTCAGTCAGCTGCAGGAAGAAACAACAGATACAGTGGATTAGTGGATACAGTATATGACATGTGTCCTACAGTACAGTATGTTTTCTGTCATTAATCAAGAGAGGTAAAGGGACGTGTAATAAAAGTACATACAAACAGGGCTGTTGCCAGGATTTTAGTAATAGTGAGGTCCTGTGTTCCGTCGATGCGTCCCCTACCACCCTCAGAAAGGTTTGAGCAGAAACCAAAGACAAGGTTTCTTTTTCTTTCTTTTTCAACTCCATTTATTTTAAATTTTCACACCAAATGACATACAACGGAGGCCATGGCGAACGAAACATTCTCAAAACAGCATGTCCAAAGACAAGGTTTCTTTTAAGATTATTTTTGGGGGGCTTTTTCCCTTTATTTGAAAGTGGATAGACATGAAAGAGGGAGAGAGATGGGGGATGACACACAGCAAAGAGCAGCAGGTCGGATTTGAACCCTGCACCGCTGCAGGACTCAGCCAGTATGGGGTGAACGCTCTTACTGGGTGAGTTAGAGGATTTATTATATACCGTAACTGTTTGTAAATTTTATTTCCCAACATGAACGTCTAAACGCTGTTATAAGGCCTTTCCCACACTGCCAGGAATACAATTCTGAAAGTAAAGCTGAGCAGTATTTTTTTATTTAATATTATTTTGTTGGCCTTAGTAGTCTAATTTATACATATTAAGTAGGGGTGTCACGATTCTCCAAATCCACGATTCAATTCGATTTAAACATTTGCGTTTCAGCAGTGACGGCAATGCTACAATAACAGCCACCAGATGGCAGAAGGGTACTTTACAACAACAGTTTGAGCTTTTCAAAATTTACAAAGTGCAATTGAAAGCACCATTAGTTTACCGAGATGTACATGAACGCACCATGAAGTCCTTTTGGAGCCCAACTCACTCACAGGAAAATGTAGCCACACTGGTGACTTCAGGGATGCAGGAGTTCTGTTGTTTCTCCGTCATCTTCGACTCCGGCAGTGGCCATGGTGTCTGGAAAAGAGCAGCTGCAGGCCACTGGTAAGCTAACGTTACCCTGTGTCTTTAGCTGCATGCTACCAGCCGGTAAACTACACGGTGTCTGTTTTTGTTTTTTCTTAAGACGTCTGAAGTAGGCGGGGCTGGAGAGAGAAAGAAATACTGGTGGAATCGCTGATCCTGCTTTTAATTTCAATATTCGAAATCGAAAGCTCATTTTGATCAATTTTCGATTTATCGAAATCGTGACACCCCTAATATTGAGTCAGAAATACCTGGAATAAGTTTATAAAACACCTGCCCTGTTTAAGTGTTTAATTGTTGAATGTTAAGTACCCTCAGGTGGGTAACCCTAAAGTTCCTCATTACCTCTGCGTCCTCAGTGTGTTCTCAGGCAGACAGATTACCTGCATGTCTTCCAGAGGATCCTCCTGTGTTGAGTTGGTGCTGCGGCGTTTGCGTCCCTTCTTGGGATAGCCGTTGATCTTACATTCATAGCAGGCCTCAGGAGACAGAGAATTATCATCCACCTCACCTCCCTGTTCAACACTGGAGCCGCCACTAGTAAAGCCCAAACCCGTGACACAGTGCCTGAAACGAAGACAAAGCCATCAGTCAACTAGAAACGTCTACAGACAGCTTTCACACACACACACACACACACACACACACACACAGTCGTTCACTCACGTACCCTTGTCCGGCACGGAAGTATCCAGGCGGACATCCACAGAGGTAGCCCCCGTCTGTGTTTGAGCAGCCAAACTTGCAGGGGTTCTGGCTAGTGGAGCACTCGTTGACGTCTGAGCAGCCTCCGCCCGTCTGCTCGTAGTTAAAGCCGGTGGGGCAGAGGCAGCGGAAGCTCCCCAGGGTGTTGTGGCATGACGCTCCACCGCAGATCTGGCTGTTCATACACTCGTTCTCATCTGGGTCATAGGAAGTTGACGGGAAGTAAACAAACAAGGTCATTCCAGTTGAAGGACACAAACAATACTGGGAAATTCTGCCATGAATGTCAATATGTGGAGAGATTCACAGTTTTTAAACAAAAACACACTTTATTTTGGGGTATACACCAAGTCACACACACTGTACCACACAATTACTTTGTCTATGCCTGAACTATTTCAAATTATTTTATGCACTTTTTGATATTTTGATGTTACACCACCCTCCTCTTTTCATTTGTTTTTTGTCCCTTCTCATGACCTTACCACAGTAAGGAAAGGGTTGAACTTCCAGAGGAAAGGAAAAACAATTTTGACATATTTATATTTTAAGAGTGGCAGGAAAGAGGTGAAGGATGGATAACTTGTTTTAAACAGGCTCAAGGCCGGGCTTTAGTCCAGAACATCAAGGCTGCATGGTACATACTTTGGCAACCAAGTCATCAGGATGCCCCAAAAGGAAAGAATTTTTATATTTGCTGATAAAAAGAACAGCGGTATTACTCACCCACACACTGGTTCCACTGGTAGTGCTGTAGGTAGCCTTGTGGACAGCTGCACCTGTATCCACCCACCAGGTTCTGACAGCCATGCTGACACCTGTGGTTACCATCGCACTCATCCAAATCTGTCAGGGACAAACATACAACAAAACTACAGTAAGAGCCTATTTTCTTTAATGAATCAGCTGACACTGAGGTTGGTATCAATTGTTCTCAGACCTTCACAGGCTTGTCCATTGGGATCTAATGAGAATCCCCGCTGGCAGTCGCAATTGAAGCTCCCTGGAGTGTTCTGGCAGGCACCGTTGGAGCCGCACAGATTGGGGTCTGTAGCACATTCATTGTTGTCTGCACAGAGAAGAGGGAAGGTTCAGACAAGGGTAAGACGGGAAACACGATATAAAGGCTGACTGTAACCCTGATTTGGATGTGCAGAGTCATTTTAAAATTCATGGAGAGTTGACATTGGTTCCAAAAAATAGGGCAGGTCCACCATGGACTGCTGGTACAAATTATGTCACAGTCTTCAGGGGTTTAGGAATACAGTCTCTCACCTACTGGTTTGATCTCAGACCAGAAGAGGTCATCAAAAAACATTTGAGTGTGAAAGTTCATTCTAGACCTTGGGAATAATAGTTTGATGAAATAATCTACACACAACATCCAGTTACAAGTATTGCTAGTAAGGATCATTGTTAGTGAGTGTGACTGACAAACAGATACCTTAAACATTATTATACTGGATAAGGAATTAAGGATACATACTTCTTAACAGCCACAGCTTGAAGGAACAGATGTATTTGAAGGATTGAGAAAGTCTTATAGATTTAGATATAGACAGTATTTACAACATGTCTGGAAAAGTGTTCTGATCATTAACAATGTGTCTGTCCAATGAGCACCTGTCCTGAAGGAGTTTGGGTTCTGCAGTGTCCTACACTTTGGTACATCAGCAGTAGTTACTGTGGTATGATTTGAACACGTGTTTTTATGTCACACCCATGTTTCTCCAACCTTCTTAAATTAATACCATATCCACACCTCCTGTATGTCATTTGCCTGGGGTTATTCCTATAGTCAAAACTGAGGGATCCCTGTCCCTGATTTAATGTGAGGTCATGGGCGCTGCTTTATGGTCTGGAAAAAAAACTTGTGGTAGTCATGGCGATCCACTGCAAAGTTCCATAACAAAGCAGTGTTAAGCTGTCATGACTCCAAACCAGTCCAGCCTAATAAGATCAGTGTGATATCAGCCGGAGTCCATTAACTCTGAACGAGAGTTGGTTAGGGTTAGACAAGAGGCTGGTTCAGGACTCTCTTTTTTGAGCTGGGCTGGAAGATACTATAAGAAATGACACCGTGAAAGGATATACTGTGTGTGCATTTGGCAAGATATGGGTGTGGAGGCTGAATTAGTTGAAGTGTTGTGACACCATGCTTTTGGGAATACACAGATATATCTATAAATATTTGGATGTGCAGTATATCTATATTCTGCATGTGCTTATTTACCAATGCAGGCAGTATGATGCTGGGTGAAGCCAGGAGGACATTTGCAGGTGAACCCACCGATGGTGTTTACACATAAGAACTGACAGTTATGCTGTTTGGTCGAACACTCATCCAAATCTGAAAAAGAGGAGAAGTTGTACAACATAAAACCAGCTGTAAACCTAACAGAAAAGTGGCTGCTTAGTAGTTTATGTAATGCATTTAAGATAGTGTGGTTGGAACTGTGTCAGATCACTGCATGTACTACTGTATAGGCACTGCTCTTTTTTTAGTCAAATTCCAGTCCTTCTACAGTCACTGACCTACAAATGAACTGCAAATGAACCAGACACCGGAATCACGGAGGGGGACTGTAGAGGGGGAAACTAAAGCTATTGTAAATAAAGATAAAAGAGGACCTAAAAAACTGAACACCACGAGCACACTTGTTTAGACTCACAAACAAGCATGATAAACAGAGACACTGCCAGATGCACTGTGTCACAGGCTCTGGATGTAGGGTTCACATTCATGAACAAATGTGCGCACGTGGAGACACCAGTCCAAATGGAGCGTCTTGGGACAGTGAGCAGAACACCCGGCCCACTCAGCACTACCTAGAGTGGCTCTAACCTGGAAACTAAGTCAAGCAAGAACTCCCAAAGGGGAAATTTGTCTCTACAGTTGAGTCGCTACAAGAGCAGTGCCCTCTTTCTAAAAGCATGGCACTGAACTCTACTGATCTGAATATTTAGAGGTTATGTTTTGTGTGTGTGTGTGTGTGTGTGTGTGTGTGTGTGTGTCTGTGTGTCTGTGTTTGTGTGTGTGTCACCTCTGCAGCTCTTTCCATCTTCCTGTAGGATGTATCCACGGGGGCAGGAACAGAGGTAGCCTCCCTCTGTGTTCTTACAGATGAAGTTACAAGGCTTTGGTGCCTGTATGCACTCATCCACATCTAGAGGGAGAGGGAGAGGGTGGTGGTGAGACAGTGAGAGAGAGAGAGTTTGATCCTGTAGCCAGAAATTCCATAAGGGGAGATGATGAGACAGACAGACTCAGGCTGCATTTTTCAGAGGAGTGTGTGGGCAGTCCACCCACGTAGTTTCGGCTCTTTACTGGACAGCAGGAATGAGAACGGGAGGTAGGCAAGGTAAGAAAAGAGTCCATAAAGTGTAAGTGCTGGATGTGAAATCAAGCCTTACCCACACACAGTGTGCTGCTGATGTCAGTAGTGTAGCCCGGTTTGCAGGTGCAGCTATAGGAGCCCAAAGTGTTGAGACACTGACCATTCTTGCACAAGTTGCCCATCACACGACACTCATCAATATCTGGAAAGAAACAAATAAAGTTAGCTCCAGATCAACTTATCACATTACCAGTCAATTGCCTTGATTCCTTTTAGAGAATAATTTTGCCAAGAACTGAATTTCAATAGTGAATAACAACATATTCTAAATATTATTCCATGCATTTAGTAATGCATCAGTTTTGTTTCAAGTAAAAAAGTATTGGTTTTTTTCTGGCAAAATAAGAAAAAATGATGTTAAGGTACCTTATAATGGTAATAGGAGTTGTGAGCAGAGAACATTTTGAAAAGACTGCCTGTTGAGACAGACTGGCACCATCAGGGGTATTTTATGCAAAAACAGAACATTTTATGACTGTTTTCTTGTCTTCAAGGTTTCATCTGCTGCTATCATAGCTACAGTAATAAATGCAATGCTTTTCTGTGGGGCAAGTTTTAACTCTTGGATGCTGCAGCCTCCGTGAAAACCAAGATAGGTTTTCAAAATGAATCCAGCTGTCTACTGCAAGTTACTACAATGAATAGAAACCAGTGGTTGCCTGGCAGGTTGGAAGAAATCTGTCTGACAACTAAACATGTAAAGTACTTGTGGCTCGTGGTTTAGGGCCAAATCATGCAAAACTTTAGGATGTCATTTTAAAAACCCACCTCATGTTAGCTCTACTGATAAAAGATAACAGTTTTTAACCACAAAATTGTCAGCGAAAGATCCATACTCATTAACTGCAGTTGATTGTTGATTGATTTTCAGCAGTGACATCTACAGCCTCTTTCCGACCAAGTAGTTACAGGAACGTAGTTATAGGAACAGTCCACTTCTAAACAGTTCTACTAACTACTCTCGCCCAAAACCGGTTTTGCCGTTTGCATTTGCACTGGTCAAGTGGCCATAGGAACTTGTAGGAGGGGTAAGGGAGTGACGCAAGCACGGCAACGGTCTTTATTGCGTCGTCATTTGACTTTAGCGCCACATACAACAAACCATCATGGAAGAGGCCATCGGAATGTTCCTGTTGTGCCTTGCCGGGATCCTCATAACGGAGTTCGAACGGTGGCGTTTAAAGACTAGGCTGGAGTACTTAACAGGGAAACACAGAAGACGAAGGCTCCAGCGTAATATTATCCTAATTAATATGATGGAAGAAGATAGAAGAGCAGAGCGCAACAGGCAAACGAAACGACGGGTAAGTTCAACTAGCATTAACAATTAGCTGGTTGAATGCGTGATGTTTGTCTAATGAGTTAGCATACGTAGGCGAATTGCAACAGTGAAGAATATGTACTGTTTGTGTTTCAGACGTTACTAGGTCACTATGGGTTCCTATGTGGAAAAGGGAAAAGGCAAAAAGACCCATGCCCTGAAGTAGGAGCTGAAAGAGTTACAGGAACTGCAGTCAGAGAAACTTAATAATCCCCAAATTAGTCCAGTCGGAACACGAGAAAAAAAGGGTTCTAGGAACGTTATTTCTAGGAACTGCAAAAATCCCTCCGGTCGGAAAGGGACTTACCTCTGCCATCAGTGGTGAACCCTGGTCCCAGAGGACACATCTTCTTGTACTGAGTGGTCCCGGGCAGGGGGCAGAGCTCACAGTTGGTGCCCCAGCCTCTGCCTCCATCACAGCAACACTCTGACTTGGTCACCAAGTTCCTGTTACTTGAAGTCATCTGACACAGGGTGGTCAGAACTTCAGTGAAACAGAAGCCTTCACGGTTATCTGGAGGGTGGGAGAGACAGGCAAAGGAATGTGAGAGCGAGACAAACAGACAGATGGACAAACAAAGAGGTGGGCCTGAAAGCAGACCAAACCACCCAGACAGGACCTGGCCTTAGAGAACCAGACGTAAATAGATAACCCACACTCTTCTATCACTACTGTCTGTAAGGAGTAAGATAGCCATAGAACCACAGAGCTAACAAAATCTCCATGGTGGTTTTCTCACCGAGTTCAGCACATCACATCAACCCAGAAGTATATATTTAGATTAGGGAGGAAGGCTTTGAAAGGATTTCCTCTCCCCTATCTTGACAGTAACAGGCACATGGTTTTTAACAATACAGTATCATGGAATGGTTAAAATCCCCCTTTTTTCACCTATTTAGCCAATAGTTAACAGCATAAAACATCTCTATCCAAATATAAAGGACATACGATCTGTACTTTTCTTATCTTCCTGAAAAAAACCGTTTGACTATGTTAAACTCTAAAATAATAATGTTGTCAAACCCATGTTCGAGTCCCAGTGGTTAAAACGTGTTAAATTCATTTAACAATTTCTGATTCCTAAAGATTATTGACCAACATTTTTTTAACTTTTGGACTCCTGAACTTCCCATCCCAGTGTTATATCCCATTGATTATGTTTGAAATACAGAAACAAGATGCCACTAAATAAAAGTGTTTTCTTTTGGGTTTAACTTTATGGCCTCGTTTCCTACAAGCTGACTTAATACAAGAACTGAACAAGTTCTGAACAAACGGCGGAAAGCCAAATTAAAGAGGCTGTGAGGACACGACAGATTCTGATTAAAACCGACACTGGACTGTAATACGTGTGAGAGTACAATAAGGTAAGTAAGTTAGAGCACAGTGTAAAAAAACATACAGTAAGAGCAACATATATAAATTGATAACAACATACGTACCGATACATTCAGTCTGTGTGGGGTTAGCGATGAATCCTTGGTCACATCTGCAGCGATAACTGCCAACTGTGTTCTCACAACGGCCATTTTTACAGGTACCTGGTTTGGCTGTACACTCATTCAGATCTAACACAGAGATGCACATGGACAATGTAAAGATAAAGTGGAAATATATCTTACACATTTTTTGTTAAATGTCAAACCAGATAATGAAGCAGAGAAGTGGAAGTTCATTGTGAAATCGTTCATTCCAAATTGGTGTGTGTATGAATACTTACACATATAAAGTAAAAACTCTTTTAATCGTGTTGGTATCTTAACTTTACCCAACAACTTTTTATTTACATAGGTAGGACTTTTTATTAATACGGTGTACTTTTTTAATATTTACCAATATGGGTTTTTAAGAGTGAACTCTGATATTTTTGACTAAAGCTGCTGATTGTATAATATAGCTATAGCTAGTATTTTGAACAATATTCGGAGTTTAACATTTGATTTCATAGCAAAAATGGGAAGAATTAAGTTTGCCTTGTGGGTTTGCAAAGTCTCTGATGGCTCAAGCCCATTGTATGACAGTAACAAGTCCACTAATTACCAGGAAAGGAAATGCGGGGGTTAACAACCCCTAACATAAAATTAAATCCAGGATAAACAACTAGCTTTCAACATTGTTACACTAAAGTGGATGAGTATCAACATATATTTATGAGCCAAGATTTGAGGCCATAAACAAGAATGATGGTTCATTATTTTCTGCAGTAGGACACTATGACAATCTTACCCATGCAACCGTCTCCTCCGGGCTGCCGTGTGTATCCAGGCGAACAGATGCACATATATGTACCAATCAGGTTCTTGCAGGTCATGCCTCTGCTGGCACAGTCATCTATACCATCCTCGCACTCATTCTGGTCTGGAAAACACACAGTATACTAAGAGTAAGAGGATAAAAAAGTATGAAGACATATATATGTTCATGCATGTGCAGCAATCACACCAGTGATGTAACACAGACACTCATAAACACTGCAGCACTTAAGGGTTTCATGTAAAACCACCCAATCCAACACTGAGCTCTGTAGTGCTAACAGGCGTGTAGTGGGAGGGTTGGTGGTCTGTCTGGAGCTCTAATGTAAACAGTGACGTTATAGAAACTGACAAGTTCCTCCTGTCTCAGCGCTTCCCTCCAAATACAACCGTTGCTATGGTGCCCGAGCTATCAGAGAGAGCGAAGGTGTAAACAGTGTCTCGGCCGGCTACAGTGTCCAGAGTGTTTTAAGTTCGTCCGAGACAGAGAACTCTTAAGAATGTCACAGAGATAGTGTGTTATGTAACTTTATGGACGGGGCCAGCACGACTCTATGAGGTACTTAGTTTATTTTCTACCATCACTTTCCAGTAAATGGACTATGACTGAGAAAGCAGAGTGTATGAGTGAGTCATTTAGCTGTAGTACCTTTACACATCCTCCTGTCCTCGCGCAGCACGTAGCCTGTGGGACATTTACACTCATACGAGCCCACCACGTTAACACAGCGGAAGGCACACAGTAGAGGATTCTGGGAGCACTCATTGATGTCTGGACAAGGAAGAGAAAGCAAACAAGTTACAGTAGCAGTACAGGACTACAAAGACTGCATCATTGAGCTCAAACATAATTTCACATACCTTCACAGGTCATCATTGGCCCAGGCTCAAAGCCGTCATCACATGCACATTCAAAGCCACCGATGACATTAGTGCATGTGCCGTTGCCGCAGGGATTGCCAATGGCACACTCATTAGTGTCTGTTTTCAAGAAAGTTACAAAAACTCCATTAAGCATGTTGGTGTTAGATTATTCAGAAGAATAAATCAGGGGAGAAAGATGCAGCGAAGGAGACATTGAGAGAAAGATAGCAAAACAGTGAGTAAACTGGCCTTCACACTTGACTCTACTGATGTCCAGACTGTATCCCATGGGACATTCACAGCGGAAAGAGCCGTCTATGTTGATGCACTGGCCATTGATGCAAGGGTCATTGAGGCATTCATCAATATCTACAATGGAAGAAAAAAAACACCAAATGAATTACATGCCACAACTATAAAAGAGATGTAAGACAGTGAAGATACAGTGTTGATGACACACATACCTTTTGGGTGGTCGTCTGGCCCCCGTTGATAACCCTCATTGGGACAGAGAAGAGGATACGCCTCTGGAACCATGAGATGTGAAAAGTCATGAATACCATTAAATGATACATAATTTCGTGCAAGAGCTTGTGTTTCCTTGCATATGAGTGTGTGTTGGGCGCATTTGTGTCTAATATGATAGGAAATGGAACACACCTTCTCCCTTGGTGGGACAGATTTCACAGGGATTCCCCCAGCCTTGACCTGGCATCCCAGTGCAGCAGCATGCTGCCTTGGAAGTGTTCTGAGGCTTTGGAGCCAGGCAGCGGCCATTTTCAAACGTAGTATAGCAGTAGTTCACACGGATATCTAAGGGTTTTCACAGACACACGCACGCATGCACGCACACACGCGCACAAAAGTAGTGAAAAATTTGAGACGGAAGGAGTAGTGAGCCTGAAGGTACTGTAAATTGACCAAAACTACAACTTAGAATGTTCCCTTCATTTTTTGGTGAAGTATTTGTAGTGAGGACAGAGGTTGGCTAATTATCCTGAATGATCTGTGTTTGCCAGTCTTTCTCCCTGCTTCTGAGGGCTCTTGTTGCTCCTGGACTAGGCAGGCACTTACTTGTAATGAGAAGCATATGGTCGCGCTCTCCTGCTAGCACTGGCCTTCACTGAACTCAACACAAATAAGCTTTCTGACCACCGTAGATCACACATATACATATACACACACACACACACACACACACACACACACACACACACGCACCCATGCACACACACCTGGCTCAGAGGCAAAGATCACATACATGAACACCTGGTGCTGTGAGGACAATGTCAAAGAGTGTCATGTTACTTTCCTCCATGAAACTGATTTGTCAGCCTTTCCGCAAAAGAGATTTATGGGGCTCTGTGCACAGCTGTTGTGCAAGTGTGTGTGAGCACATGCACATGTGCATCTGCACATGGATATGTCATTCTTATTTTGTAGTTTCTGAAATATGATACAAATGTTTAAAAATTGTGCGTCCTTGGTATGGTCACCTAACATGTCAGTGCTAAATAGTTTTTTTAATCAGAGACAGAACACTGAAAAACATAATATTAAAAAAAACAAAATTAATTAGAAAATTAAGCTTAGAAATAAATCAAACTAGTCTAACAAACGGTCTGACAGATTTGCAAAACCACTACGACATTATAATTTATAACATATAATTAATTGGAAATTGGTGGCCTAGTGGTTAAGACACATACCAGATACTGTAATCACAGTAATCCAAGTATGATTCTAGCTAGGGACCAATGTTACATGTCACCCCTCTCTGTCTCTCCCCATGTTTCTCTACAATCTGTCTTCTATCAATAAAGGCTAAAACCAAATCATTAATTGGATTGGCTGTTGCTGTTACTATATCACTTAGCATCTGATCACTTAGCTGAGGTTTAGTGGCTTAAAACGCAGCTACGTGCTAAACTGGACCTGAAGGTTTCAAGCAGTCGTTGGCAATGAAATTCTCGTTCTCAGGCTCTCTCCAACAATGCAACTACAAAATGTATAATAAAAAGAGAAGCACACACGTAAAAATGAGAATCCAAGACATAAACGAGCACAAGTTCAGCTGAACCGCACCTAAGCGCAGCTAGTGATGTTGTGTTCGTGATTATTGAGATTTTCACCCTTCATTATTACCTCATGATTCAATGTAATAATTGGCAATGAATTTCATTTCGCCAATGAATCACAAGTGTGTAACTGTCTCTCCATCATGTTTTTAATATAAAATATTAATGAGGGCACACAAAGACACGCAAATTATTAAAATCACTGTTGTCACCATGATTTTCTTCATCTATCATTGATTTTTTAATCAAAACAAGGGTTTTCTCAGTGGGACAGGGTTTGTCCTTATAATGAAACCTTGATCTCTTTTACTGCCCATGTTGTTCACTCTCCACCCAGCTTATTTCGTGCTTATCCCCTAACCCGCAGTCGAGAATTTCTGACACTGGAGAGAAAAGCGAAATACAAACTGTAAACTGCCTCACTGAACTGATGATGTCATCACTTCAGTGTTTGGAGGGGGAACTCCCTGACAGAGGACTCAGCGTTCCCCCACCCAACTTAAAAACACACATGTACATAAACACACACACACACCCACATACATACATACATACACACACACACACACACACACACACACACACACACACACACACACACACACACACACACACACACACACACACACACACACACACACACAGGGAAATGGAAAAGTGATCTGTTCAGAGCCACCCTTGGCCTTGTTGAGGCAGCAGCAGCAGAACCAGCTGGAACACAGTGTGCTATCATGAACAAGCAGGAAAAGTCTAACACCACTGACTGCTGCTTTGTCTCCACTAGCACTCAGAAACAGACTATACAGATACACTAGTATTTACACTTTGCTACACATTAAAGTTGACGCATAAGATAGTTTCATAGATTCTTTTTCCCTCTCTCTCACACACAAACACACTCAAAATTACCTAAACATCTGCGTCCGGAGGCAGAGACCTGGAAGCCTTCGGGACACAAGCAGGTGAAGCTTCCTTCAGTGTTGGAGCAGGTTCCAAATGTACAGATCTCGGGGGACTGGGAGCACTCATCAATATCTGACACACAAAGAGGAACAGCATCAACCACCTCATCATATTTACAAATCAAATCCATCAAAATCCATTCCTCCCCCTGCTGTGCTTCATTGACATCTCAATTTTTCCTTGAACTACTGTCAAAGGTGCAAGGATGTAGTCACACAAGTACGTCATGGTCTATCCAAATGTGATAAAACAGAATGTAAGCACACTAATGGATAGTTGGATGAAGGCGTATTATAGCCTTCATGTCACATGTTCGCTCATCTTAATGACCAGCTGCTGCCGCTATTGATGCTGAGAATTCAGTACTGTTATTCCCTGCTTCCAGGAACAGAGCACAAAGCAGGAATGTGTTGAAGTCTGCCGAATATCTCTTCATCAGCCCCACTGTATAAACAATCCAAGTGTTCTGGCTTGGGCCCACTCCCACGTGTGAAAAGGAGAAGAGGGGTGTTTTGTAGCAGCAAGGCAAGGAGGAGGCGAAGAGGCAGTGTATTCTCTTCTTGTACACCTCAGCAGAACTGTGATGTGTGCCATGTACATATGTCTGTGTGTGTGAGCATGTTGCAAGTAAGCAGGTGTTCTCTAAATTGAGGTAAGGTTCACCCCCACGTGTAAATATTTTATCACTTCAGAAATTCCTGTTTTTATTTTTCATGTTTTGGCTTCTATTTATTGACCGTGATGCTGAAAGGACTTTAGGCCGCTGTACCTTCACAGGTTTCCTCATGGAGATAGTAGCCAAGTGGGCAGATACACCTGTAAGAGCCATCCAGATTCAGACAAGTTCCTGCACCACATGTGCCTGGATTCACTGCACATTCATTAATATCTGAGAAAAAAAGGAATACGCTGTAAAACATACCTATTACATTCAGATAAACTAAAATTATGTAAAATGATGGTTCCCTACCAGCACACAGTCTGCCGTCTAAAGTGAGCTCATAGCCGTCATGACACACACAGAGATAGGTGCCTATGGTGTTCACACACTGCCCATTTCGACACATGCCCCTCTGCGTTGAACACTCATCGACATCTGATCAATGCACAAACACAACAATATATCACAGAAAGACTATATACTCTCTTGCTTTTTCTCTTTTACTAACTCACATCCAGACGCACGTACCTATGCAGTCACCGTTGTGTGAGTTCTGAAAGCCGGGATAGCAGAGACAGTTATAGGAGCCCACTGTGTTCTTACAAGTCCCGTTGCCACAGGGTTGTCTCTCACACTCGTCCACGTCTGAAACCAGAGAGCATCATCACAGCTTTACCATAAACAGCACTCACATTTCACGTCAAACACAAGTGAGAACGGATAGGAACCAGGACAGCTTACCGACACACATCGACTGGTCCCGCGTTGTTTTGAAGCCATTGGGGCAGATGCAGCGGTAGCTCCCCAGTGTGTCAATGCACTGACCAGGATTGCATATACCAGGGTTCTCAATGCATTCATTACGGTCTGATAAACGAGGAAAACAATTGACAAACTGTGTGAAACTCAAACCACAAAAACTATCACTGAAAAGTGGTGAAATATCTGGCTATGCAAAGGCTGAAATTTGGGGAGATCCAATCAAACCCTTTAATTACTATTTAGACATTTGTCGCTAGCCACAAACAATCACTAATGTGGGCGTGCATTTCTTCTTCTTAATAAGACACAAAACTGGCCATTAACTCTTGTAACATCATCATGTAATGTGATGCTGTTCGTACACTCATGATAAAGGAGTAACATCATAATTATTTAATTCAAGTCAAAAAACATGTCCATTTTTAAATACTCCATTTGACATTATGCCTTGAAGCAATGTTACATTTTTGTAAGGTCATCGTTGCCTCCATCTACAGTTTCAGTTTTCTCTCGCTGGAGTCTGACCATGTTTTGTTGTTAGGACTCGCATGAAAAGCAGGAAGCAAAACAGGATGTTGATTTAACATTTGCTTATCGGTGAGGACCCTCCAGTGTGACAGTGACATGTTTCAGATATACAGCAGCACATGTTCAACAGCTCAACACATGCTTCACATTCTCCCTTCCTTAATAACAAGCCCACCTCGAAGAATTCCTCCTCAGCCTGACTGTCATTGTGCTGTCTCTGGTACTTTATCTGTGGCTTACAACTGGCGAGAATGTGCAGTTCAAAGAGTGTCATATGAGTGAGTCTGATACAATAGGTTGAGGAGGCGAGGCAGCATCAGGCCACAGGAGGATGCAGAGAAGTCTGCATCATCGTCATGGAAGAAAGCACCGTTTTGGCTGCTTCCTCTAATCTTTTCTCTAATCCTGTTTCCACCAATTCGATAAAATCTCCACCAAGGTCATTGGGAGCTGACGTAACTGCCGCGGGTTGAGTGAACAGTGACAACCATGCATCACACCAGCAATGTACTGCATAATCAGGAGTGCTGCTGACACCTTTCACCTCTTTATAGCTGATCACCACTACAGCCTTACCTAGACATTGTCCAGTGGGGGTGAAGCGGTATCCAGGTTTACACTCGCAGCGGAAGCTTCCTGGCATGTTCAGACAGGCTGCATTCTGCTGGCACACCGGCCCATTCTGACACTCATCAATATCTAACAACAACAGGTACAGAGGTGTTCAAAGTCATCTACTGGTGACACGTTTACAAAGAGGGATTCAATATAAAAAGGCTGATTTAGTTTAAAAACCTAGGAAGAATTCACAGCATTTTACATTTTGGCATCACTTTCAGTTGAACTTCAGTGGAGTGCAGGCCTACCTTCGCAAATCAACAGCTTGTCGTTGTAGACGAAGCCGATGGGGCACTCGCACCTGAAGCTGCCAACCATGTTGATGCACACGCCATTCTCACACACTCCTGGGATTTCCCTGCACTCATCAATATCTAGCACATGAGGAAGAGACAAGATGAGAACAACACAAACTTTCCTTTTTAGTCACAAAAACCTTTGAATGGGGAAATCTTACCGATGACCCGTCCAGTGGTGATGTCGATGTAATATCCTGGTCTCTCACTGCCGCACAGGATCGCAAACTCGTCTGAGTGGACATAAGACATGAGTTCACTTTTAGTTCCTTATACGTTCAAAACATATGTGTGCTAGCACGTGTGTATGAGACCTCACCGGTGCTGGGAATAGGACACTGTTCACAGGGTTTATTCCATGCACGGCCAATGTTATAGGAGCAGCAACACATCTTTTTTGTCATGTTGAAGGTCAGCTCTCCGTCACATGTCCCGTTGTCAGAGTAAAAGTTCCTGTAGCAGTAGCTCTTCCTCATGTCTTTGTGTGTTTATAAGAAAGAGAACGCAAAAAATATCACTGCATGACTGCATGTTACTACCAAAGATACAGTTATTAGAGTGCGGCATGCAGACCTACCCATGCAGTTGTTTCCACCATTGACCTGCATGTAGTCCACAGGGCAGATACAGGTGTAGTTCCCGATGGTGTTGTAGCACTGGCCTGGGCCACAGATACCTGTTCGTTCACACTCATTGACATCTGCACACAGAGAGAAGGACAAACAGAAATTAGTACATTCCCTCAGTTGAGGTGCCACAAAACCTTTTTTACTTATTTAAAACTTATATCTTAAAAGACTACCTGATATCTTAAAGCAGCCATATTATGCTCATTTTCAGGTTCATAATTGTATTTTAAGGTTGTACCAGAATAGGTTTACATGGTTTAATTTTCAAAAAACACCATATTTTTGTTGTACTGCAGTGCTCTCTCTCACTGCTGCAGATCCTCTTTTCAGCTGGTCTCTGTTTTAGCTACAGAGTGAGACCTCTTTTCTTCTTCTTCTTCTGTACTATCTTTGATTGCACTCGCACATGCCCAGTAGCTCAGATGTAGATCATGTCAGCTAGCTAGCTCCATAGACAGTAAAAGAAAGGCTGTTTCTACAACTTCGGTCAGTTACAAGGCAGGATTAGCTGGGAGACTTCTAAATGAGGGCGCACATGTAAGTAGTTCTTTTGAAGATTATGGTGAACTTGTGTGTGTTGTAGCAGTGCTTTGCTATTGAGAACGAGGTAGCATGCTAGCGTTAGCATTAGCGTTAGCATGCTAACGCTACGAGCTAATGGTTGTGGTTAGCCTGCTCGTTTCGGCTTGTGACGTCACAAGCCGTGCCGATTTTGAACAGCTCACCCAGAGACTGAAGGCAGGACACATTCAGAAACCGTATCTCACTCTAAACAGCATGGATGGATTTTTTTCAAAGTTTGTATGTGTGTGGAAGCACCAGAGACACAACATAACACCCCAAATCCCAGAAAAAGTGATTTTTTCATAATATGGGCACTTTAAAGAAGGTAGAATGAGTGCAATGAGGATATATCGAGATACTGATTTTCTATGTGGAAGAATATCTGTCTGCAAAATATTATTATCATATACATTGTGTGTTACTATGTAAGTGTACAATAAGCCCCAATGTCATCATCATCATCTTATGTGAACATAATGCACAACCAAAATGAACACTAACACAACTACAGAAAGACACAGGCTGGAATGTGCTTTTTAATATCTTCTATTCGTATGAATAATAATTTTCCTAATAGCTTTCCTATACTAAAATTCTTTCTCTACCAACATTACTGCCAAATAGCAAATACAGTGCTTGTTCTGAAACTGTTGATTGACTAGAGACATAGTGGATGTGCAGTCCTGGACTTTATAGAGCAGACACCCGCTTTTGTTCCCCTGGCCAACAAACACACGCTAATTAAAATGCCGCCAGCCACATGTCATTGTCTAACCCTCAGCCCCCTCCTCTCCTCTCTTTGTTCCCGTTTCTCTTTTCTAAACACCCATTTATCTCTTTTTTTCATCCCATCTTTCATTCCTCCATCTCGCCCTCCCTCCGTCATCTCTGGCCTGTCTACAGGGGACTCGGTGTACTTCCCTGAGGAGAGGGCTGACCACATCAGAGCCTCGCTCCTCTGGACACAGTTAGGCGCTCAGCTGTCTCATCATCCTGACTGAGCTTTGCTGGGTTAACAACAGACGGGGAACTAAAGCAGAGACATATTGAGCTAGAATGAGCTGCAGTGTCGTCTGTGGGACAAAAGGGTCCAATATTTCTTTGTCGTTTTGCTCTCAGTGCTTTTTTCTCTCTCTCTCTCTCCATGTGTCCTCCCTGAACAAAGGCCTTGACGGCTGGACTCAATTTCCTTCCCACTGAAACGTCCCAAGGCAAGAGCTAGAGAGGACTAGGTCACCTGTGTGTTCATGTGTCTGTGGGGCTGCATACAAATACATGTGTGTGTTGAATACCTTCACAGACTCTTGTATCTGTGTTGAGGGCATAGCCTCTTGGACATTCACACTGGAAGCTGCCAAAGGTGTTGATGCACTGTCCTCCCTGGCACAAGCCTGGCAGCTCCTGGCATTCATTGATGTCTGCCAGAGAGAGAAAGGAAACACTCGGTGGGTGGGTGTGCGTTATCTGTGTAAGTGTCTGTAATTGTGCACAGGAGCAACCTGACACACATGCTAGCATGTTGCTGTCTGACCTTCCAAGATGACAGTGATGGGGTTTGGTCTGAAGCCTTCTCCTCCAGGACACAGTGTCTTATACTCAGCTGTAACACAGCACCAAATCACATTAAAGAGAAACAATGACACAACACACAAACCACAATCAAGGTTGTTTTATTTCAGGATTTGACAGTAACAGTTGGCTGATGGTGAAACATTGAGCTAAGACACATGTCCAAATGGTCAGTGTGCCTTAAAAAGATGTTTCTGGTACTGAACTTGTTTCCTGTCACTCTCTGTTGTGCTTTTTCTGATCAGCCATCTCAGATCTCAGAGTTATCCACAGAGCCCAGTGGGCCGGACATGACTGCAGCTAGCAAAAAGAAAATGGTTTTGTTCTCGTCATAGAAGCAAGCATTTCCTCAAGCTAAAGAAGGATGAGTCATTCCCTGTAATGTTTTGAACCATCTGTTGGTAATTTCAAGTCAGTTGCACAACGCTGTGTCATCTTTACCAGCAACAAAAATTACAGCAAACACTCACACTCATTGTATGACAAGAGCAGGCAGAATGTAGCCTGTATGTTGGCAGAGCAGCTAACTCACACTTTTTCGGTCCTAATTTATATTTTGGTGCATTTACATATTGGTGTTTTGGTTATGATTTTTTTATGTTAATGCTAGTTTAAATAGTAAGTGAAACCCTTAAAGGTGGAGTCTGTTATTCTGGAGAAAAATTGTTGATATTTGAACTAGGGGTGCACCGATCCGATATTGACAAAATAGCTGGATCGGGGATCGGAAAAATTAACAGATCCACGGGCCGATCCAGTTTTATAAGTTTTTTTCCCCTGTGTTGCACGTGTGTCGCATGCTGGAAGAGTTAAGTGTACAAATAAAAAGGAATTCAACACATTACATCTATGTTATTTTGTCTTAGTTAGGAAAGTAATGTTTAGTTAGGAAAGTCTGGTGCCTTTAGTCTCTTCCACATGGTGGAAGGAAGATATAAGGTGGAAGGTATACAGTGTATTATTAATTCAACAACGGTATCGGATCGATATCGGGTATCGACAGATACACAAAGCCCTGGTATCGGTATCGGTATCGGGACTGAAAAAGTCGGATCGGTGCATCCCTAATTTGAACTCAACTCCCAAATAAATACACCCCTCCCGTCAGTGCTCCTTCAGAACGTTAGCATGTGCCAGATTTACCATCCCTCTCGCTCCCACTGCCGTTCTCTTTATTTATCCCTGTCCTGTGCACAAGCATGAACAGAATAGTGTTGTGTGGCTCTGTCTGAGCCACTTTGTTTGTTTCTAAACTACAGAGCCAGGGCTGTGTATGAACACCGGATTTTTATTCAGTGTGCATGCACACACAGAATGGACAGCTTGGACCACAAGGAGATATTCGCTGGATTTGACAAAAAGTGTATTGGATTAGAATCGCAGACTCCAACTTAAAACCAGGACAACAGGTGCCAATTAACTGATTGATTGATTGACTGATTGATTTACTCTGCCCCATGGTACAAACGGCTAATAGAAGGATTTGACAGGGTTATTAATCAAAGCCAGTGACACCTAAATTACTTGCCAGATAGTGACTTATTAAAACATCATTTACAGCCACTTTATAAAGCAAAAATTCCCTGCCACCTCAACTTTTAAGACAGTCCAAAGACTTTGACTCTACCTTCAAATCTTTACTTATACTGTGATGGAGGACAGTGTTGTGAGTAAGAGATTGAAACTTTAAGACAACTCAGCTACATAAATTGAAAAACATTGGTTTTAAGGCAAGAAAATACACAAGTAGCAGCAATTTTGTCATTCATTAAACATTTGTATTGGTTCTCCATCCTTATTATCTGCAACTGACTCTTTCTGAAATAACAACTAAATAGTTAATTTATAGGCCCATGTATCAGGAGTTCTGTGGTTAAGTTGGATTGGTGAAAACAACTTCATAAATGTTGCTCCATGTCCATCCACTTGGCTAACTTGAGGTTTTTATTACCTCCGCTAAGGAGGTCATGTTTTCGGTTCGGTTTGTCTGTTGGTTAGTTGGTTTGTCGCACAGCAGGATTATGGAAAAACTACTGGCCCGATTTTCATGAAACGTTATGGAAGGGTGTAGCATTGGCCAAAGAAGGACCCATAACATTTTGAGGCAGATCTGACTCACGGGCCAAACACACACATTTTTTCACTTTCGTTAACATTGCGAGATAGGGCAAATGTGCTGCATTCATTGTGGCGGTATAATCGGAAAAATTAGTTCCCGATTGGGAAAATTCACACTGCATTAACATCGTGAGATAGGGCATGCCTCAGTGGAAGTCTGCACTCTCCGAGTGCCCTTCTTGTTAAAGTTAAAGTAATGATAATATTAAAATGCAACTTCTCAAAAACTCCTAACTTCTCATGCCTCATCACTTAACACTAAGCAAATCCGATGCACAGCTGCAAAAAGTTGACCAGATACTATGGTGAGCTAACTATACGTTATTAACACCTTCAATGCATAGCACTACATTTACTATGTGTGTTGACTTAGGTGGCCCATATGTGGTATTTAGAATATCCCTTAGCTGTAGAACTTGCTGCCAGGATGTGTGATATGTCACCTCTGTATGTCTCTGGCTAGTGCTCACAAACCTTGCAATTGAAGTGAAACATAAAAATATACATGCATATTGCATGCAAAGTCTAAAATGTGTTCGATCGACTCACTTGAGTTGACAAAGGGGCATGATTCACAAGGATTTCCCCAGCCCTGGCCCTTGGAGCAGCAGCAGGATGCCTTGGAAACACCAACTCCGATCTCATTGGAGCAGTCCAAACTCTCTGATGCATCTCCTCGGGAACGAACATCGAGGAAGCAGCTTCCAGAGCGAGTGTCTGTACACACACACACACACACACACACACACACACACACACACACACACACACAGGTTTTAAGGTATAGAGGTGTCTTGCCTTTGCTTCCGAATTAGTTCTATGATTAGCTAAGATCAAACACCAACAGTGTGTGTAGTGAGAACTTGTTGAGTCTCACCTACACAGCCCACCCGAGTGGGGTTGAGTTCAAAGTCTGCAGGGCAGTTACAGTGGTAGCTTCCAGGGATGTTAACACACACTCCATTAATACAGATGGTTGGGTCTGCACATTCATTGATATCTGAGAAAGAAAGACAAATTAACAATCTATAAAGGTTCTTCACAATTCCACAAAAATTTTTTTTTTTTTCATTTTTTGTCAACAAGTCATTATTTGACACAACAGCAAGGAAGGAGCAGGGACTTTCCCCTCTGTATCTCAGGGGAGATGAGAGCTGTTCACTGCTGTTGCTCCATTTCTTTTACACTATTTCAAATCTCCTCAGCTCATTGGTGCATAAACAGAGCATCACTGAGGCAGGCAGCTGGACTGGTGTGTTGACTAGTCTTACCTGTGCAGTTGCCTCCACTCCTGTCCAGTTCATAACCAATGTTACATTCACATCTAAAAAGTCCTGGGATGTTCTGGCAGCGTCCATTGACACAGATGTCAGCAAAGGTACATTCGTCTATGTCTGTAAAAGAGACAGAGAGAGAGAATGATAAAGAAAAGGGAGGGAGAGAGAGAGAGAGAGGCCCAGCTGTGAGGGATTAGTGGATCATGGGATCATGGTGGAAAATTGGCAGCCAGCAGTAGGAAGTGAAGGCCGCTCACCTCTGTTAAAGAATGACAGTTCTGGGGCAAAAAAATGCCCAGACATATCCAGACAGATACACACATACACAATCAGAGCAGCAGCCAAGGTTATGAAATTGTGCTCTTCCACATCATTAGACTCTGCACAAGTCATTACTGTCCAGCCCTGCCTGAGTTGAGGCAAGGAGGACTGGACAGGATGTTTGACACATCAGCACAATGAGGTCAGTCTGCTCATTCAATTGAATCCAGCAATGTCTTATCACAGGAGGCATGAATCACACTTGTTTGCTACCAGTCATAAATGTGCTCATATGTCAACTCTACAGTAGCTTAGTTAAGGATTCAAGCAAGATCCCTCCTCAGTTATTTAAGTTAACATGCAATCATCAATTGATATTTTAGTATACTTATGTAAATGCTACCTCCCAAATAAAATATCCATAAAAAGGTCTACTGTCTATGGGATACATAAACAAGGCAAACCTGGATGGCATGTAAGCATATCATCAAGGTTATGAATCCAGATATATGTCTGAAAGGTGCATGTAGCTTTGTCTCAAACAACAACTTGAAAAGAAATAAAAGACAGTTTCTAGACCATTGTACACATATCATTTCAGCCAGTAGGATGTCAGTAGTCAGCCTAAGATTCAGACTATATGGCCTTTTGTTACCACTCTATATGTCCATAGGTCTGTACAGAGTCTATACAGTCTTCATTAACAACTTATATTTGCACTTTAGGCGAGCAATCTCCTCTTGGACTGGAATGGGTTTCTATGGTGACTTTGACCGACCACCAAACACCAACATCAAATCAACAACCAATTTTGGGAACAAGACTAGATCTATTGTTGTCAGTCTCACAACTAAATGTTCTCACAACTAAATCCACTTAGATGCTGAGCATATGTCCAAAATACTATCTCGTGAGTTCCATTTGAAGGCAGCATCTGTTTGGATCGGTTGTTTCTCCAAACGGGAAAACAAAAACAAGCATTCTCTAGAGTTACACCAGACCTTTTTGAATCACTGGGGGCACTAATTCAGAGGTCTGGAACCAAGATAACCAGGAATAGCAGTGTGGTATTGTCTTACCCTCGCAGGCCTTGCCCTCAGGAGTGGGGATGAAGCCCATGTCACATTCACAGCGGAAGCCTCCTGGCAGGTTCAGACAGTGGCCACTCTCACACAGGTTGCTGTTCTCTGCACACTCATCGTGGTCTGTAGTGGTGATCATACACACACACACACACACACACACACACACACACACACACATAGTCCGTAAACACACAATTAATTTGTGTATCTTTTTAAAAGCAAACAATGTGGTGTTGTATATGTGACCTGAGCAGTAGAATCCATCTCCAGAGAATCCATCCTTGCATGCACAGCGATATGAGCCCATGGTGTTGAGACAGTCAGCGTTGTTGCTGCACATGTGTGTACCATTGGAGCACTCGTCAAGGTCTGAAACACAACAAAGTCCACTTACATGTATGCACGGGGAAACTACGTCATCCAAATGTTGTGGAAAGGATAAGGCTGGTGCTATTTCATATTTTTTCTTATCGTTAATAAAACCCTCTTTTTTTTCCTTTCTTCTTTACCATGTCTGTGGCACTAAGCAACAAGCTCCTATATAAAGTTTAATTCTCAAAAAAGGCTAAATAATTTCCTGAAACAGCTGGGCATTGTAGTTTTTAATAAAAATTACTACAGACTGGGGTAAATAGTGCATTTGTTGGGAGCTGTTCAAAGTATTAACAGCACTAAGACACTGTATGTGGTACTATACATTTTAATGCAGCGCAAAGGAATACTGTACACTACTGTATACTAGAATTTGGCTACACAGGCAATACTTGTTAACATCACCTCATTGTTGGTTTTGGTAATTTCCGACTAACTTTATGCAACACTTTTTGACATGCCTGAGAGAAACATTGTATTCTTTTGTTTGAATGTTGAATCACTGACATTTCTTTATCAACAAGATTTTCTCACCTCAGCTTTCTTGGATATTGACAAAATGTTAGAAGAAATGTCAGAAATGTCTGTTCCTTCTATTAGATTATATATACTATATTTCAATAGACCCAATGAATGGCAGCATTTACCTGTGCATTTGAGGCCATCAGCCTTACCTGTGCATTTGAGGCCATTGCCAATCCATCCTGGAGCACAGTTGCATTTGAAGCCGCCAGCTGTGTTGGTGCAGGTAGCGTGTCTGTCACAGTTATGGGCTCCAATCTCACATTCATTGACATCTGACAAAGAAACAAACAAGAAGCTATGTAAAGAGAAATAGACACTGCTGTGATGGTCTGATAATTCCGGTCTGCATTCTCATTTCAGTGGGGTTCTTGGCATTGTGGAGTGAGTTGATGTGGAGTGAGTTTGAATCGCATAAAGACAGCAGCAGGAGACGACAGGACTAAGTCTTTCTGGGTCACTGTCTTCATCCATGTATTTCAGAGCAGAAGGCACTGAGACATTCTCATGATCACCGATACTAATAGCCTTCCTGCAGAGGTTTAATGAGCAGACCCAGTCTCTGGATTGTGTGTCAAGAGAGCTATAAAAACAGGCCAAGAAGGAGAGCGATATCCTAATGCTAAGGCTTTGTTCTGTCTGCTCTTTCTGAACTAGTATTTCTGAGGTTATTTTAGGCAAAGATTTCTCTCTTCACCCACAGACCCACAGACACTGTGCCTCTCATATGAGGCTTTTGTAACAGCACTCTTTTAATACTCCTGTTTGGTTTTCTCACCACCCTAGATGTCAAGTTTGGAAATTTAATCTTACCCAAATATAATTTCTATAAAAATGTGATGTGGTAATGTGCCAACTCTACAAAAATAAACATTCCTTCATGGCAAAACCATTATAATTATATCTAAACTCTGCCAATGGATGAAATATTGAGGTACTTAGTAGATGATGTGGTTATAAAAATACCTCTCTAACCTATTGTATGTGGCCCTGGATTCTAATAGATGAACAACAACAATTAATGGGAACAATTCAATTGCCTATTATTAAAATCTGCCCTGTCCATAAAATGGTTTACATCCTGCAGGGTGTAACCAATAAGGATCTCAGCTGGCAGTGAAAAGATACTGTGAATGTGGCTCTGCAGCTTTTGTTCCTCAGGCAGTTCTGACATGATCCACTACAGTGCATGGCACAATGGAAAAAGCCTGTATGGTGCTACGACAATGAGGACTGCTAATATGAGCCAAAACAACCCTGTGAAACACTGACCAACACAATACCTGGCCCTGAGCCTAACGACCGAGTGTTACAGCTTTGATACAGGGATTATGCAAGTGTGTGTGTGCGCATGTGTGTGTGTCCCTCACTGTACATCAAGGGAAGCCATGCTATGAACTCAATCAAGATGTTAGGACTTATCAGCCAATGAGACACACTTCTCTCTGTATGTCTTTGTGAGGGTAGTAATTCAAAACACTGTCAATTAGAGATTAGTGCTGCTGGGTTTACAGTCTTCCTGAGGAGAGGGTACAGTATATTTACACCACATATGATGACAGGGTTAATATAAGACCTGGGAGCAAACAAATCTCCCTGGATTACAGACGGAATAAAGATAATTTCCCCCAAGCCTTTGATGACAGAGAGAGCACAACAAACAGAACACACGTTCTCATGTGGAAATGTAAAATGCAAACAGGGGTTGTTGCATGCGAGTAGCGTGACAGCGGTCACACCTGGTGTCAAAGAAGAGGCTTGATTTAACTAGGGCTAATGTTTGACATATGAAGGTCAAAAAAGGATTAAAAAGGGATAGCAAAGAATTAAACATCTGGCTACCTGGCTGTCTAGCTAGCTCCTAGTTTGTATGCCTGCCTGATTGCCTGTCTGTTTATCTGTTTGCCTTTCTGTTTATCTGTCTGCCTGTTTGTCTGTCTCACTAGATGTCTAAATGCCTGCTAGTATGGCTGCCTTCCTGGCAATTTGGCCATGAAGGTTACATAGTTACATAGTACAAAAGAAAAAGAAAAAAGGAAAGGAGAAAATTTAAATACCTGTCGATCTAAGCCATATTAAAGGAGACATATCGTGCTCATTTTCAGGTTCATACTTGTATTTTGGGTTTCTACTAGAACATGTTTACATGCTTTAATGTTCAAAAACATTCTTTTTCTCATACTGTCTGCCTAAATATACCTGTATTCATCCTCTGTCTGGTAAATATTTAAATGTAGTGGAACAGTAGCACAAGTAAAAATCTGCCATTAAGTCAGTAACTGACTCAGTAATGTCAGTTACAAAACAACATCTATCTTAAGTTTGCTAACATAAGCCAGCAAAAGGTACTGGTCATATTAGACCAAGCAGACTATGTGGCCCTAAGTGTCAATAACAGGATAATGGTAAATAATACAATGTAGTGTAACAATAGCATTAGTAGATATGAGTCATTAACTTACCAAGCTGACCCAGTACAGTTAACACAGCACTAACTTTAGATTCTAAAGTTTGCTAACATTAGCTAACATTAGCCACCATAAGCTACTGGTCATACCAGACCAAGTAAGACAGGACAAGTAAAACCCCTGTGTTTTGAGTTGACCCAAGGTGTGTTTTTATTGCTTTTTAATTTAACTTTTCATTTTTTGAAGGGAGATTGTGGTATTTCTTGTTTATAAAGTTACATAGTCTTGATTTGATGGCTCAAATTGTTTGAGTGTTATCACTTAGCTAATAGATGATAAAGTCAACACGCTTAAGCCTTTCACCCTGAACCTCTCTTTAAAGCTAAGACTCGTAAACTCCCCCAGTACATCCCCACCCAGTCCTAACTTTCCAATACACACGCAAAGGCACAAAAGTGCTCAAGTGTACATAGAAATAATCACACCCTGCCCACTGAGTCCTCAGTGTTGTTGAATAAAAAGAGAAATAACTCTTGTGGGAGCTTCATCAACAGCTGGATCAGATCTGGGCTCGAAAGCACCACTCACTCATTAACACTCACACACGCAAGAAGATTTAGTCCACACATACTAACGTGGTCACATAAGGCATTTCGACAATGACAACCGATTTCTTATGCAGTTTTCGTCTAAATATATTGGAAGGAGATCCAATCCAAAAAGAGTAGCAGGTTTTGTTCAGTTTTCTATAACAAGACATCCTGCCTGAGAGGAAGTAGTGTCTTGATTCCTTGTTATTCTGGGGCTGAAATTCCAAACCTGTGAATCAGAACAGGTTGCTTTACTGCAACCCCAGCTTTCTCAAAACAAGGAAAATAATGTATGGACATTTTAATGGGATCAGAATGAGCAAGAGTGTGAGTGAGTGAGTGAGTGAGTGAGTGAGTGAGTGAGTGAGTGAGTGAGTGAGTGAGTGAGTGAGTGAGTGAGTGAGTGAGTGAGTGAGTGAGTGAGTGAGTGAGTGAGTGAGTGAGTGAGTGAGTGAGTGAGTGAGTGAGAGAGTGAGTTTGGGGACACCAGGACAAGGCCAGATAAGATCACTAACCAAACTCTCAACTAAGCTTCAATTCCAAACTTTAAAGTGGTCATATAAATCAGACTTAACTTTGGCTAGACAAGGAGTGAGTCTAAACTAGCAAAAGGGCTCTACTGGCCGGATGGACTTTGTATTTATGTGTTCTGGAGTCCTTTCAGGTGATTACGTGCCACAGAACTCTTCCAACCATCACGTAATGTTTAACTGATCTTAATGAAAGCGCAACAAAGGAATAAACAAAAGTGCAATGTGATGCATACATCTGACAAGAATATAGTGATCTCACTGCTCCTGCTGCTGTTGCTGCTAGTGCATGTGAATGTGTGTTAACGTATGCGTGTTTGGGAGCGTGGCTCTCGTCAGGTCAGACAGGAGCTCTTGAATGAGGGTGAGTAATGTTAGAGCTGCTTCTGGTTAGCCAGACATTCTCCTTGCATCCTCTCATTTCTCACCTCTCTCTTCAACTTGCTTTCACTCCTGTAGTTCACACACGCACACGCACACGCACACACACACACACACACACACACACACACACACACACACACACACACACACCTCCTCCACCACTTAATCAGCATCAGTCCTCTACTGACTCACCATCTTTTCACTCCCATCCACGTTCTACCACTGACAGGATGTTTTGTTGTGGGTAGGAATGCTCGATGTGTGTGTTTGTTTTGCTCACCTGTGCAGCCTGTGGTTCCCTTGCGGACAGAGTATCCCAGGTCACAGTGACAAATGAAGGACCCCTTTGTGTTCTCACAGTTCCCACTCAGACAGATGTTTGGATTCAGCTCACACTCATCCACATCTTGACAGGGAGATACAATAAGAGTGGAACAGAGAAAGAGAAAGAATGTTAATTTGCTAAACACAACTACAATAAAGGAAAAGTTCATGACGATGAATAAAACTGAATTAGCTTTTGTTGGTTCGGCCTGCCAAACAGGTTTTGATGAGCTGTGATATACTGTATGTAAATGAGTCACAAAATAATTTCATCATGAACTATATTAAGGCTTTAAAAAGTATTTACTTTTCATAAATACAGCAATAAGAGTGTGTGTTTGTGCAGACCTATTTAAAAGTCCTTACATCATTGATGGCAGGTTTTTGTTTTTTTCTCTCAGTGGAACCAGACGTCTAAATGTCACGCATTCCTCCCTGCTCAACCAAACTAACACAATGTTCACTGTCTTGTAAATCAACAACAACATTACACTCTCACACACAGACTCATAGATCTGAGTCATTAAGTCTTATTCTCATGACTCATATCTTGGATAACCTTTAAGATGATCATTACATTGTTTCAGTAAATCTCTGAGTACCCCCTGGATTTAATAAGCACAGTGTTTTATTTTGGGCATAGAATGTGCATCCTTTACCCAGGCAGGTCTTCATATCTTCAGATGACATGAAACCGTCAAAGCACAGACACTGGTACGTCCCTGGGGTGTTGGTACACTGGCCTCCATCACAGATGTCTGGGCTCTCTTCACACTCATCAATATCTGAAGATTGAAGAAAAAGAGGCAAATCAAAAATGAAATGAGAGCAGACAAAGTGAGGAGGACAAGAAAAACTGTTCTTAAAACTAGTAATCCAGACTTGAATGTTGAAGTATTTTTTTACTCTACAGTTTCTTAAAAGAACACAATGCTACTTCAGGGGCATATTTTTCTTTCCTAAACAGATCAGAATACAGGACAATACAAGTATATTTACTTTGTCACTCATACGTCAGGAAGGTCAATTCAGGACACAGCTTGTGCAATAAAGTGGACATCATGCTGAGCAATGGTAAAGTAATTTTCAGCTCTTCTTTTGCACAAACTATGCTGAAATAACCTTTGCACTGCCTTGATCTCTGTCTGTATATATATATATATATACATGGAAATTAAAGGAATACGAGTCACAGGAGTAAGTCTATGAACAACACAGGAAACCTACTGTCATGGTCAAAAAAGAAATTCCCTCTTTTTCCAACGTATACTTTCTTTGAACATGTGCCAGTGAAATCACAGCAGTGGCTGTCCATAAACTAGGTTTCCTGATTTTCTGCTTTGTACCTGCTCTTAAATCAGGTCTCTCTAAACACAACCTTTTAATTACTTCTGTACTACCATGTGCAATCTTTAGAAAATGTTCTGACAAGTAAAACCTATCATTGAAAGTTTTCTTTAGTTACCACATCTTGAAAAATGCGGCATAAGTACATTTAAAATGTAAGAACTGCCAACTGTATAACTCAGAATAACAGACACAGGATAAGAGATGAACTATGACAGATACAAAGCTTCTTACCAGTGCAGCTTCTCAGATCAGGCATCAGGGCATATCCAAGGTGGCAGCTGCACTCATAGCTACCCTCTGAGTTGGTGCAGAAAGTCTGACAGCCACCATTCTCAATGGTGCACTCATCAATGTCTGAGAGGCAGAAAAACAAAGACACATACCGCTGACATTTAATCTTCAGATTGCCACAATGAAAACAAAACAAAGGAACATCTTTGAGAGGAAATAGTCAGTAATATCTTTAATACGCACCAACACACTCCAGTCTGTTCTCTGTAGATTTGTATCCCGTGTCGCAGGAACACTGGTAGCGGCCGATCATATTGACACATTGGCCGTTCCTGCACAGCCTGTCACTCAAGTCACATTCATTGATATCTGTGAGGGAACAAAGCAATTATCAAATTCTTACACATAATTTATATTTTTAAAAATCAATAAGGATAACCTACATGTTTAAAAGGTACCAGCAGCATGTTTTCATGATGGTTTAAATCCTTAAACATGAAATGAAAACATTAATCACTTGCCCTTCAAAGTGCCATTGAGCAAACCCCTATGGGTATCACTACCAATTATTTTCATTATCAATTCATCTGATGGTTATCTGTTGATTATTTTCTCAATTAAATTGATTAATCATTTAGTCCATAATATGAAAAAAACTGCCCATCACAAATTCACAAAACCCAAAGTGACATGTTCAAATTCCTTGTTTTGTCTAACCAACGGTCCAAAACTCAATGATATTCAGTTTAATACTACAGAAGACTAGAAAAAACAGCAACTGTTCACATTTGAGAAATTGGAACCTGTCATTTTTAGCATTTTTTTTATGATTAATTGATTATCAGAAGTTACCTTTTAAGTTTCTGTCGATTGACAAATTCTTAATTGTTTCAGCTTTAAACCCACACTTATTTGCAACATTAGAGCTCTTACAGTGCAGACCACTACATTAATTAGTGTTAATTAGGACTCTGACGTCATTAAGCCCACTGTATCACACCTATCTGTACGAAATTTGATATATAACCAAAGTTTATTATCATTATCATCATTTTAGCACTTCAACTTGTTACTTCACCAGAGAAAACCATTGTCTCAGAAGGGATGAGGTGGGCAGTTTTCAGTAATGCTTTCATTGTTTTTATTACTTTGGGTGGTAATAAAGAAACTAAATGAGCTTGAAGGGCAGTAGTTGAGCATTAGGTCATGGATTAAAACCTTCACACACTGCATTAGGTCATCAGAATGACACCCAGTAAATACTGCATAATCAGCTAAACGCTGTCACCTGAACATGGGAGTTATGAAACTATAGAAAGCACTGGAAAAATCAGGCGCTTCTCCTGTTCTTGTAGAAAGAGTGTGCTGTCGCTACTTCTCCAGTCAACTAGGTGCTCAAGGAACCAAAATGTGGAAAAAAAAACATTAACTGACTCACTGGAAGAGTCTGCTTGTTATTAAGCCAACATTTCTCCATTGGGGCTTTTTACATTAAAGGTGAAAAGAAAACTGCTTATATATGTATATACAACAAGATGGCTGAATCTTTGTCAATTATCCAATGAGAGCCAGACACATAAAAGGCCAGCCTCTAAAGGAAGAAAGTTTCAGAATAAAAGTACAAAACAAAATGTTACATTAACAGTAAAAGCTGTACCAACATACAATCAAATAGATGATAGAATATAGGACCTGAATAAATATTTAACAGCACAAAAAAAAGCTCTCTTTTGCTACTGAACTATAGAAACTCTTTAATACTGTGGGATTTTCTCTCATCTTCACCATGTTGAGATCCAAAGACCTTTCTTAGTGCACACATCAACATACATGCAGACACACCCACACACACACACACACACACACACACACACACACACACACACACACACACACACAAACTGGTCTAGAGTTCATATCAGCCCATCTATCAGAGAATATATACCCCACACATACACAGACCTGACACACTCCCACCCCACACAGAGCCTCAGTGAGGCCACACACATGGAGGCAGAAACAGAGGGCAGATGGAGGGGGACGATCCAAAGCTCACTTGCCATTCGAACTGCCTGCTCTGTGACATAATTTGGACTAACTGATCTTCTTATCATCCTTTTTGTCTTTCCTTCATTCCTCAGGAAAATAGAATAGAAGCTGCATTCTGCCACACAGATTTCTCAGAGAAAGGAGAAAAGCAAGAAGGTGAAAAAAAGTTCGGAGAGGCAGAGTTTGCTCGAATCTCCTTTCTGATGACCTCACCACTCACCTAGACAGGCCGACCCATCGGGCGCGATCTCGTGTCCCTCGGGGCACACACACTGGAAGCTGCCCTCTGTGTTTACACAATCACCTCCACGGCACAGCAGAGGGTTCCTCTCACACTCATCGATGTCTGTGGAAGAACACACACAGTACACACACAGACACAAGTAGAGATATTAAGTGTTAGAGTTCTCTACAAATATTTGTTTTGCATGTCATCAATTTCCAGTGAAGCCCACCGGATTGATAAATACATTTTTATTCAACTTTGACCTGCAAAATAGTGAGCATCCAATTTAAAAGAGATTGAGGGACTGACATTCAGGAAGTACTTGTTTGTATCCTTGTTTGGTGCATAAAACTGCATGGTGAAAGAATACAAGCAGCCAGCAGCTTCATGGCTGGCAGTGATGTTAAGAACAAAGGTTGACAAACTAAAATTGTTGAATAATTATTTTTTTAATCTGCTAGCCTAGTCACTACCAACAGCTTATGACTGTTACCCTGCCCATATTATTTCCAGTCCCTAATGTTTTGTTTTTTTTTGCCACAGGGGACGAGTAGATTTTGTCGCGCCAATTTTGGTCTAATGGCAGCTTTGGGCCAACAAAAGTACTGAGACTCTCCATTTTGTGTGTACGATTTCTCCCAAGTATTTAATCAAACAACGTCAAAGACAGACCAGAACAGAAATAGAGCATAAAGTATTTTCACAGATGGCAGAACATTAGGACTTGTAGCTACATATAAAAATCATTTTGCTGGGCAGCTGAGTGTGTTCCTCACATGCAGTTCAAGTATGTAATAAAAAACAATTATCTTTAAGACTTTATGGAGCAGTTTTGTGAAGCGATTGGGCTGCACAGACTAGACCCCTTTCAACACCTCACAGGGATTTGAATAAAGTCAGTTTAATTCTTCTTCTTTCTTTCTCTTTCACACACACACACACACACACACACACACACACACACATACATACAGTATATATATACAAATGCACACAGCCTGCAAATTTCAGATTACATCAGCCGCCTAAACAGTGAGTTCCAGGTCTGGCATGTTAGCCTCAGTGCCTCATCCAGAGCTTATGGCACAAGAGTGAGTGTGGAGCAGATGGCTGGGTTGTGATTAGGACTGGGGTTGTGTGGCAGGTCTTCCCTATACTTGAAGCCCTTTATAGGTTGGCAACTCGCTCTGTTCTTGGATGCTGCCACTTCAACAGGGTGTGTGAAAGAGTTGTTACGGAGATCAAGTTTCTCACTCATATCCTCACAGACTAAAATATTTAATTTGAAAGAGTGCTGTCTCCACGTGTAACTGTACCAAACCATCTGAAGCTGAAGAGGTGATTTAATGTGTTTTTAGTGTCTGCAAGTGTTGGTGTGTGAGAATTCGTCACTCACCCATGCAGTTTTTCATCATCATGAAGCCACTCTCATAACCTTCGAAGCACTCGCATTCAAAATCTCCGGCTGTGTTGATACACCTGCCCTGTCCACACAGGTCCGGAGAGATGTGGCACTCGTCGATGTCTACAGGACAGGAATGCAAGAAAACTTAGTAAGGTAGACGTTCTCTTTAAAACATTTATGCATGCAGAGAAAACCATTAAGATAGCGCCCTGTATTTATTATGAATATAAAGAGATACAAATTAAAGAAACATGATAAAAACATTAGCTTTTTGTAGAGAGAACTCAGTAACAAAGTGATTTAACACAGAAGTGAGGCACTGATAAGATCCGTAGCAAAAAGCAAAGAAGCTATAGTACAACATGTAAATATAAGGCAAACAACGCAGAAAAGCACAGAAAATGTTACTACATGAAAGAAAGGCTATAAAATAAGATTAAGAGGTAAAGTTGAGGATGATTTAGGCAGTCATATCTCTTCAAGCAGATTCTTCCAAAATCTAAAGATAAAGGTCTGATCCCTTTTAAATGTAATCCACATTTTGAAAGACTTGAAACACAAAGGCTTTGGGCTGGGATCTCACTCGTATGGGGTAAAAGGTCCCAGATATCATTTACTTACTAAGAACCTATAAATTATTTCAGAATAAAGCCATGGCACTGGCATTTAAACCTAAAATGATGTTGTGCACATTTCAACAAAGGCAGTAATGTAGCTAACCAGACTACAGGGACCAGCCCCAACAAGTCCAAAGCAGCCAGACTCCCATTAGATTGAATGAGCTGAATGCAGGCAATGGCTTTACACCACTTTACTGTAATTAGTGTTGGCAGAGGGATTCAGAAAGGGGGACTGATGAAGAATGGCTAGACTTGTAAAGAAGATACAATGGTGCTGAGATGTTAAGCATACATTCCAGCCCAAAAAATAGCAGCTACATGCATGTCAGCTCTGAGATTATTGCCAACATGTGAACATGAGTGTCGTCATTTAAGTAAACACTGTGCAGTTGATGAACTGTTATGTATAGTACTCACCAGTAAGCAACTAATGATTATATTAATTATCAATTCAGCGTCAAAGTATTTTTCAATTAATCAATTTGTTGGTTAGTCTATAAAATGTGGGAAAATAGTAAATTATGCCCTTCACAATGTTTAGAGTCATAGGTGGCGAAATTGCCCAAAACTCAAAGATATTAAATGTACAATGATAAAAAAAACTCACATTTGAGAAGCTGAAACCAGCAGATGTTTGACATTTTTGATAAATTACTTAAAAGATGAATCAATTATCAAATTTCTGTTGATGAATTTCTTTGTAGACTAAATGAACTAAATTAGTGGGCGAATTGCTTCAGTACTACTCACCAGTGCAATTCCTCTCATCAGAGTCCAGAGCATAGCCGTTATCACAGCGACAACGGAAGCTGCCGATGGTGTTTCTACACCTTCCATTTGAGCACAGGGTGTTTATCATCCTGCATTCATTTATATCTAAGATATGAAACAGAGGGATAAAGACAGATGAGAGACCATTTATGAAACAACCCATACAGCCTATGCAGCCTATGGCCATGTACAGTACCTTTGAGGAAAGGTCTGCCGTTGATGAAGTCACCCCTATGCGAGAAGCCTGGGCCACGAGGACAGAGCTGGGCATATTCTGGAGTGCCCTTCTCCGGACATTCGTCACATTCAGGGCCCCAGGCTACACCCACTGAGCAGCAGCAGGCATCCACACGCTGCTTCCCTGAGATGGGAGCCCCACAGCGCTCATCCTCATGGGTGAGGTAACACTGCTCCATACGCAGGTCTGAAAGTCACACATATATTACATGCATTTGATATAAGAATATCAAGTGGTATCAATTATACATTTAACACTGCACATTTAGACAGTAAGGTGACTTCAATACCACTACACGTGGAAACACATATACATAGTACCCACCAATGCACGTCCTGCCGCTGACATCAACAGTCATTCCTGGAGGGCACTGGCAGAAAAAGGAGCCCGGTGTGTTGATGCACTTGCCATTGATACACACTCCGGGAAACACTTGACACTCATCCACATCTGACAGTCAACAGAGAATATAGAGCAACATCAACAACTGGTCCAGTGTTTCACTTGAATGAACTGCAAGTGAATTTCTGGGTCTACATGGCATCAAAGCAGACCTTACCTTCACAGACATTTCCTTTGATTCTAGCAAAGCCTTTACTGCAGATTGGATCTGAAAAAAGGAGGGCACACAATACAATGTCAGTCAATGCAGTTATATGGTTTACAGAAAAATGCAAAATGGTGCATATTGATCATCTCACCTTTTTCACATTTTGCACATGGGCTGTTCCAGGCTTCTCCCAGTGTGGCACAGCAGTGGGACTTCAGCGTAGCCCCGTTGATGTTGACCTCACAACGATTATTTACTATCTTCAGCCAGCAGGTGCTCTTAGTAGTCTCTGTTTTAATGAAACAAACCTTTTAGTTACTCTACATTCAGTTCTATGGAATTAAATAGCATGTGTGTCAACATGCACTGGTTTGGCACTTACACATTATACATGGACATATGTCAATATATGTTATTTGATGCCAAAATTCTGTATTGAATTAGTAAATCTTACATTTAATTTATCATCATAGCTGTTCTAAAATAAAAGACAGTGCTGACTGGCTTATTAGTGGTCAACTTGTCCGGGACAGGGACACCAGTTTCTCCAGGCATCACTAGGCGCTCATTTCACTCAAGTGTTCCAGTTTTTGGTTATATGTCATGGGAACAGTGCTGACACAGCATTTGACCCAGATCTTCTCACATTGTTGAATGTAGTTATTCACTGAGCTGCTGCAATTTAAATTAAACTTGAGGCTAGACAGCTTTTTTGTATTAATAAAAAGTGGAGAAAAATGCTTCTTCTTCTTTTTTTTTAAAGCATACTGAACAGTGAGCATACTGAAACAGTAGGTTTGAATAAATCAAGTGTGGGTTTCTTTCATATATTTTTTTATTATTTTTATGTTGAATAAAAAAACATTTTGTCAATTAAAGTAATGTTTCTGTAATGAAATTCAAACAACACAATGCTCACTTACCTATACAATCAAGCCCAGTGCTATCCAGCGAACTGCCGATGGAACACAAACACACAAAGGACCCTTGGCTGTTCCTACAATCTCCATTAACACAGGGGCTAGACTGACACTCATCTACATCTGTGGGAGACAAAAACAAACAACAGATTAGTTTTTTCTCCCGTTGGTCATTTCTTATCAATCTAAAAAATAGGAGACATAGTACATGCTTTGATAAAGTGACATTGTACTGTACAACAGAATCAATCTGAGTGAATGAACGAGTCTCTGACCCTCGCAGACGTCTGTCTCAGGATCAAACAGATATCCTTTGGGACACTGACAGGTGAAACTGCCTGGTGTGTTTCTGCACAGACCGTTTTCACACAGGAGCCTGTTCATCAGACACTCATCAATATCTGAGGAAAAACACAGACAGAGAGAGACATAATGACTTTCCTTTCACTGGCTGTATACATATATACTTTGAATATATCGTTTATAAAGAGGACAAGGCCAATAAAGAGCAGTTAACCTACCGACACAGTTTTTGCCCGTCAGGTCTATCTCAAAGCCTTCATTGCAGGTGCATTTGTATGTCCTCATCATATTCTCACACACCCCATTCTGGCAGATGTCAGGGACGAGGGCGCACTCGTTAATATCTGCGAAGGCAAAGAATAACCTGTTAACCATCACAGTAGAAAAAACCCCTATGTAATAACTGCATTTAATTTCTGCTTGGTTTCTGCAAGCTCTCTGTTTTAATATCAATGAAACACACACAATGAGCTTGCGTTTGTTACCTCTTGCATCGCCGCTTATGCCAAGGCCACTGGGGCACAGAGCCTGGAACTCAGCTGCAACATCACACACAGACAGCACAGTTTGGTTGATAAAAAGCAGAAGTAAGAGCTTTTGAGAAAATATCACATTTGCCAAAATCCAAGAAATCTCAAAGCAGAACATTTAATACCATGTCATTATCAATTTCCACACTTTCTCATTTAGCCTAGATGCATTTCCTTAATGTGGTACAGCTCTGGCGTCTTTGAAGTGCCCATATTATGAAAAAAAAAACACTTTTTCTGGGATTTGGGGTGTTATTTTGTGTCTCTGGTGCTTCCACAAGTATACAAACTTGGGAAAAAAAAACATCCATGCTGTTTTGAGTGAGATACGGGTTTCTGAATGTATCCTGCCTTCAGTCTCCAGGTGAGCTGTTCAAAATCTGCAGGGCCGTCTACGTCATCGGCTGAAACATTTGAATTCTCTGAGTCTCAGCTTCTGCAGGAGACTCCCCTCCTTCTTCAGGATCCGATTCTGGTTCGAACATGTATGGTTGAACTACTGCCGCCACGTCCGTAACTTTCACACGTAGTTCTATCTAGTCACGTTAGTCTACACTCTCCCCGTTACTAATGTCTGGGCCCAAGCACTGACTAAGTGAGTATCTACTGCGCATGTGCGACTCCCAACAAAGATGGAACAGCAGTGAGGTGCCTCACTCTGTAGCTAAAACAAAGAGCTCAACACACAGGGTGAAAAGAGGAGCTGCAGCAATGTGCAGTACAACAAAAATATGGTGTTTTTTGATAATTAAACCACATAAACCTATTCTGGTACAACCGCTAAATACAATTACAAAACTGAAAAATAGCATAATATGAGCACTTTGATATATGACCTTTAATTGGCAGGACTAATGAGAAGTGACTATTCTGTCATTTATGAAATCCAACCTGGTATGTCAAAGAAAACGAAGCATTTAATCTGCTCATCCTGACTTTGACCATGGATGTATGTAGACTTTGACAGGTGTGTTTTGAATTAAACACAAGCTGTGTGTGTCTGTGTGTCAGGCGGAAGGAGGAGGTTTCATATTTGTAAAGGGTGGAGTGATTTAAATATCCGTACCAGAGCTTTGTGGTGGGCAGGGTCGGCAGGGCTCTCCGTAGGCGAACTCTGTACTGGCACAGCAGCACTCCGACTTGGTCACAGCTCCAAATAAAGGCCTAACACACTGCCCTCGCTTGTAGCCGCCATAACACGAACTGCGCATATGTGTATCTGTTTCGGACAATACAAAACAAGAGTGTGTAAGAAACAGAGATGATAAAATATCTGGAAAGAGGCTAGAGACAGAGCAAAGGAGAGAGAAAGGGAGGTGAGCGTCCATAGCTCCAGTAAGCAACAACACTGGCAAAACAAATGGTTGTTCTCTCTTCATAATATCCAGGGATTTGCAGCATTCTCCTGCGCTGATATCATCCTGACGAAAAACGTACCCAGACCGAACAACAACATTTCAACATTTTCCACACAATGCACAAAGAAACGTCATTTGGGAGTATATAGGAATGCTGAAAATAAAGTCATAAACAGATCTGCTCTCCGAGTGCCAGTCCAGGGGATTGCAGCACAAGGAGGCAGGACAACATTTAACATGCTTATTAATGATAGCGAGCATGTGTTTGCAACAGGTTAACAGGATGAGCTGTTAGTGAAGTGTATTACCACGTGATTATTCTCTGCTTTGTCACATGTGCTTGTAATCACTGGACTGGAAAATATTTGTGTTGTGGTTATTCTGGTTAAAATGTGTAGAAAGTTGTACAAGTACAAGTATGCTCACTCTGAGCTTTCTGTTGCTTAGAAAAGTGGGAACAACATTTTGACAAAAGCTCTATCCAATCACCAATGCGAGAATTCACTAAAAACATAAGCATTTGTGCTGGTAGGAAACCACTGGAAGTACCAATTATTTCACAGTAATCAAGTAATCAATGAACTTCTTCAACAGACACATTGTAAAAAATGTTCATTTTCATCTTCTCTATGCAGCAATAAAGAACTTTCAGAGAAGTGTTAGCCAAACTAAAAGAGGGGGACACATGCCGGACACAAAAAGAGGGTGTTTGTGTTGCCTATGAGATGATTGTTTGTCATGGTATCCAAAATGAACACATGAACCATTTCTGGAAACAAAACATTTACTCACCAACACAGACCCGTCCATCCAGGCCCACTGCCATCCCAGCCATACACTCACAGCGGAAGGATCCCTCCGTGTTGACGCAGTGGCCGTTCATACACATACCTGGAGTCTCACACTCATCAATGTCTAGAAACATAAACAGCAAAATAATTTCTTCACAAACTTTTTTTTCACAAAATGAATAGGAGAGGCTCCAGCAGGAAATAAACCAATTTCCTGCTTAAGCAGTAGTTATTAAAGTCCTAAGGTGCTTGATTCATTACAACAAATGCAGCCAAAACTGCTGCACAGTCTCGGTTTTATGACTTCAACTAAGAAAACATTCTTTTCCTTCCCCTTGATCCCATCAGCATATTACAATAATTATCATAATGAGTGTAAACAATGATATGGCATGCACGTGTGTGTGTTTATGTGTATGTGTGTGTGTGTGTGTGTGTGTGTGTGTGTGTGTGTGTGTGTGTGTGTTTGTGTGCTCTGTCTGGGTGTGTTGGGGAACAGACAGACTGTAGATAGAAATGATGAGGCCCCAGGGCCCCTTTAGACTACACATTTCATTAATGACTGCACACTTCCCCCACACCCTACTCTCCTACTTATTTATTTTGCTATGACTTAACCAGGTCAGTGTCTCTGAGATCAAACGTCTGTATCTTAAGCCACGTGGAGCAAAATGGCTGCAAAAGACTGTTCTTTACGGGGCATTTGTTGTATTCATGGTAGCTATTTTAAACATTACATTGATTTAAAATGGTGGATCAACTGTGACTCACAAGTTTGCGTCTCCTAACCAAACCAGTGCTAATTGTGGCATGTTTTGTCGATCTCAGGAGAAGGCCAAATCTCTTTTCTTTTTGCATTGAACAAGTTAGGAAAGGCTGTCTGCTAGAATCTCAAAACAGGTGGGCCCCAACTATCGGCATGTCCAGCTGGCCTGCCCAGGATGCTGAGTGAGTTTTCCCAAAGCTTTTAGGGGGATTTTTGGCTTGTTTGCTAAGAACCACTAACATGCCAGAGAGGTAGCCAACTTCCAAGCTAGCTGAAAATGCGGGTGAAAAGAACAATTGACTCAAAGTATCTTCTGGTGATGTAGCCATTACATTAAAATGTAGAGATGTGATTGTATAATATGTGGGCTTTCTGACAAACACACCTACACACATGCGTCCACTGGAGTCAAGCAGGAAACCATTTTTACAGATGCATTTGAAGCTGCCATCGTCATTGATACAAAGTCCATTGAGGCACATGTTCCTGATCAGACACTCGTCCTGGTCTGTGGATCAATAGAAACAAATCCATAGCTTGATATCAGTGCATTTAGGAAATATATACTGTGGTGGTTAAAGGTACCAACATAGTTTAGTCTGTTAACAACAAATTTCATACACTCCAAAGATACACTACATTTTAGTTGACTTCATTCTGTCTTGACAATCAGATTGTTATAGAACATGCTTGCTTTAATCACGGTTGCTGTTAAACAATGCATTGGAAAGCAGAGACTATATTGAAAACCCTCTTAGGTACATTCAAGGACACACACACACATTGGAGAACTGATCACTGCCAAATCATTACACTGGTGAGCTATGTATGCTGTCAGAAAATCAAGTCCACAGAAAAAATACTAAGCAAACATAGAGATCGGGACATTTTGGATACATTTTTTGCTTTTGAGCAGCCAACTCTTGAATTTTGTATCTTGGAGCATTATTGAACAGAACCACAGGCAGAATTTTCAATATACTCTATGCCTAAAACGTAATTCTTTTGTGACAATAATATAATTTGACAAGAGATTTGACTAGTGTTTATAGCTGTTGCTGTGAAAAGCATAGCAAGATTTGCAAGACTTTTTAGCAAACTAAAATGGATGGAAACAAATTAATGCCTGCAAGGTAAAAAGTAAATATTAATCATATGGTGTACTGTGGAAAAAGGTTGGTAGTAAATATTTTGTAGTTAATGGGCAAAAACACATAAAACCACCAGCATGATCATTTAAAATGCTGTATATTACGGCACATGCAGGCTTTGGTATTTAATCACCACCTTCAACAGATCCACGGTCCATTAAAGATAAACATTACACATACTGTGGTTATTACAAAAAACTACCCTTTAAAAATGTCTCAACTCCATAAATGCAGATGTCACAACTTGACAGACCTTGACAGTTTTTGCCATCTGCTGAAATCTCAAATCCAGCGTTGCAGACACAATGGAAGCTGCCCACAGTGTTCACACAGCGGCCGTTGTTGCAGATACGACCGTTGGCCACACACTCATCCATATCTGGCAGAAACGAACAGATAGCACAGTAAACACTTACATCCTCTTAAGTGTGTGCGCACAGTTGTGTGTCCGTGTGTGTATGTGTAACCTCTGCACTCTGTCCTGGTTGCAGTAGTCTGGAATCCAACAGGACACTGACAGATGTAAGACCCAGGGGTGTTCACACATTCTCCGTGTGCACACGGGCTCCTCTCACATTCATCTTCATCTAAAGAACAAAAATAAAGCTCATAAACCTTCTTCGCTTTATGTACTTCCAGTTTAATGCTTGATAAACTTGTTCCTCACTCTGTCAGGAACTCACCAAAGCACTCTCCTCTTCCATTCAACCTAAAGCCCATGTTGCACTCACAGCGATACCCAGTGCTCGGCATGGGGATACACCTGCCATTCAGGCAGAGGTTGCGGAAGGCCTGGCACATGTTGGTGATGTTCTGGGTGAGGATAACACCGGGACCTAACAGTAACATTCACACAAATAAAATGCTATAATGAAAACTCCACAGTTTCTTTTATTTTTGCTGTTCCTTTTTTGACATCTTAATTTGTAAGATATTTGGTCAACAGCCAATGTACATACAGTATGACCAAACAAAGTAGTAAAGGAAACTTAACGTCTCAACTGTGTGCAAAAGTAGTATCTACACACTTCATTTGCACTGTACTAAGGTCTGGCAGGACTACCATTCTCATTCTCAAAAAGCTCCGAGTTGTTTGAATTTCTCAAGAGAAGCCTAAACTCTGCCGAGCTTCCTTGCAAAATAAGGAGAACATGTTATTGCGGAAGATTTTGCCTAATTAAACTCTTGACATGGTGTGGTGTGCAAACATTCCAGAATATTTTCTTTCAGATAGGACATTTTCTGCACATTTATTTTTGATATTTTCACAGCAATACCCAGATGAAACAAGCAGACTTGTCACAATTAGAAGCTAATACTGCGATTCCAGACTACTCGGAACTGGAAAAATTTCCGACCTCCTACCAAAAAAAGTCGGAGTTCCGGGCAAATCTATCTACCTTGATTTTATGAAGAAGCAGATGTCTGACGTCACACAACAATGGCAGCACCCATTAAAGGACACACTGTAAATAGTAAGCAATCAACTAAAAGGCAACATAAAGTATATTTGCCTGTATTTATTTAAAATAATACATACTATCAAGTAGCAAAACCTGTTAACCATGTAAATTGATGTCAAAATATGTCGTCAATGTTATTAGGTAGCTGGTTACGGTAAACAATCTCTGACTCGTTTTTCCTCCTCTGTTCAGTTTATATGGAGGCTGCACTGCTGAAGCTGCACTTTAATTGTGTGTACAATACACTTGCCATAGTTTGTCATGGTCAGCCATGTTTTTTGTTCACGTTTTGCGTTGTGCACCAGGAACGCTAGCAGGTCGGAATTTGGAAATTTTGCCTGGGACATTCTGGCCTCCGACTTCGACCGGAACGCAGCTTTGGTCAAAGTTTTCTATTGCACATCCACTGAGTCAGACCAAAAAGAGTTTTATGAGTGAGTCATCTGAGTTATAAGCTATCATGGCACACGTCAACTTTGAAGACATGCCATGAATGTGAACCAAACAAAAGCAGAAAGCCGGAGAATACCTGATGGAGGAGGTTGTAAAGGTAGTTGTTCTGGAAATGGAAATTGTCCTGGGATTTGACCTGGAAATAGTCCTGGAATTTGACCAGGAAACACTCCAGGTACCTGGCCAGGAACTTGCCCAGGAGTTTGACCAGGAGTTTGACCAGGAGTTTGACCAGGATATGGAACTGGGTAGATGCCGGGTAGGTCGGGAATCCCCGGGACACGGCCAGGTATCAGTCCTCCTCCGTTCCCATCAGGTATCTGGATGCACAGTTTCTGGTAGTCTTCTAAAATGAGCAGATGTGAAAAACAAAAGAAGGTTTGGCTCTGCGTTGAGACATGGAGACACATAGATGAGAGCAACAAATGTAAAGCCATGAGATGGTAAGTGACCTCACCTGTTCCACGAATTGGGCACATTTCAGGGGCGGACCCATCAGACCAGCAGCGTCCACTATCACAGCAGCACTGCATTTTGGTCAACAGCTGTGAGTTTTGGTTGGCGCAGCGCCCGTTCAGCAGGCTAGCGTAGCAGTACCCACCACGAGCATCTGTGTGAAACAACACAGCATGAAGTTAAAGTAACCATGTTGTATGGAATATGGCATGTGTTGTCTGCACGTTGAGCAAATTGGCAGGAGAACAATCAAAAAGTAGTCATCGTTGCTTCAGATTTTCCATCATTTGGACGATGGAAGCCACTTCCAATAGTCATCACTTCCTATTTATGAGAACCTTTCCTACATCCTGCAGTTTCTGGCACTGTGCACCAGCATGACTAACATTTAGGTTCCCTATTAAGATAAATATATCATGTCTTGTTTCACACCTAGCCCATCCAGCGTATTGACATGGAGAAACTGACAGGCTACACTACTGATTGCTTGGTTAAGTTCGACAAGATGTCAGGCTAGCGTAGAGTTGGTTAGAGGAAAAACAATTGGGCCCTTCAGGGGTCGGCGTAGACATTGCTGCATGGGAAACAGACTCAAATGTTTGGTGAAACAATTTTCTGGAGCAAAAGACTCAGACATTCCTTCCTCACAAACATCCTCTACTGAGGGGGTAATGTGACCGTGTGTTTGCATATGTTTGTGTATACATGCATGTGTGAGTATGTGCGTGTACACCTAATGGACTATTCTGAGCCAAATGTTGTGTGTTTGTTTGTGTGTGTATGAGTGTGTGTGTGTGTGTGTGTGTGTGTGTGTGTGTATGTGTGTGTGTGTGTGTGTGTGTGTGTGTGTGTGTGTGTGTGTGTGTGTGTGAGTGTGCGTGAGACTGTTATCAACCTCCAAGCATGCACACACTTCAATATTCATGCAGACTGACAGACAGACAGACACACACACACACACACACACCTCACTTCTTCCAACTGTTACGTCAAAAAACAAAGTCGCCTGAGCACGAGAGGAGTTCACTTTACTTCTTTCATCCCGTCTCCTCCTCAGTTTAAAGAGAATATAGTTAATTGTTGTGACCTAAATTCTACCAGCTGGAACTTTGGACAGATTTCAGTTCTTTCTGTGCTCAGTGCCAGGCATAAAGGGAGAAGAACCAAAATGGGCTGGAAAAAGGAAAGAGAAAGAGGCGGCACCTTTTTTAGCTTAACTGCTTTGTCTCATATTTCATCTATCCTAGTAACAACGAACCAAAAAGCAAATACAATGCAGGCGATTATCCTTTGGAAAGGTAAGACAGCCAGTGTGACAGACGGCTCACCTATACACCTGGATCCATCCACAGAGGTGTAATATCCCTGGGGACACTTGCACAAGTAGCTGCCAGCCGTATTAGAGCATTCACCTACACCGCAGAGACCTGGAATGTTTGAACACTCGTCGAGATCTACGGAGAGGAGAGGAGGGGAGAGGAGAGGAGAGGAGAGGAGAGGAGAGGAGAGGAGAGGAGAGGAGAGGAGAGGAGAGAATGACAAAAAACTCAAAACATTTTAGATTGCTTCCTGTTCGCTGAAAACTAACTTGAAATGTGAATCTTCAAGAATGACTAGACCACATGTTGGCAATGGCAATGGAAATAAGGCATTGTCACAGGATATTAAATCCAGGGGCCTCTGTAGCTGCTCTTCTGTTAGCACCATTGCACAAAGTCTGTTAAGAAATACACTGTAACTTAGACCTACTTTAAATGTCTTTTACACAGTCCAGAAGATTTCCGGCAATTATTTCTGGGCATAAAAAAGTGCATATTTTATTCTGCAAATGAGTGCCACAAAAGCCTGCTCAGTTTGTTTCACTACAGCTAAACTTGGTCTGGAAATTGTCATATTCATGTCTTAATGAGCCAATATTTTTCACAGGCTAACTGTGGGTCTTTATGTGTGGAGGAACAAAAATGATGCATAGAGAAGGATTTCATTTAAGATTTTTCTAGAGACAGAAACACAATTATAAAGTAAGAAAAGATTGTGATAATAATAATTCTGTAAGCCAGTCTGAAGTTGATCATTAGGATCCCCATCTGAGATTTAAAAAAAGAGATCTTTTTAGAACACTTGGACATCATTTTACCTGACTATCTCTTGATTCATATCGTGCAATGACACACCTGGCTGAGAAGCTGTTTTAAAGTGAAACTACAAGTTAACATTTAGCTATAATGCCAAATGGCATGGAGAAGAGTCATGTGTCAGTGAAGTGACTCAGTAATGTGTATTATACAGCAACATTTACTAACCTTAGCTAACATTAGTCACCATAAACTACTGGTCATTCCAGACTAAGTAAAGTTGGAGCAACAAAAAAAGAGTGTATTGAATTTAGCAATGGTGCGTTTTATGTCTCATGAATTCAACTTTTCATTTGTAAGAGGAAAAAAGTTTTATTTCTTATTTCAAAAGTTGCATAGTCTCTAGTCTCTCTCTTTAACACATGTATGGGGGGGGGGGCTCTTTCAAGCTTCACAAATAAATGTTAAACAGGATTACTGAGAGAAAGCTGAGTGCTGCTTTAGTTTAATTAAACGTATTTCAAGGGAAGGGCAAAGTAGGTTATGTGTGGTCTTTCCCCACAAAGTAATAATCAGAATACCACGACTGAGGTGAAGTTAACCACAACTAGACGGATGTGGCTTTTAACTCTACTTTCACATTGTTAATTAGAAACTTTTAAAATAATTTATTTTAGCCTACTCTGTAATTCCAGCTAACACTGAAAGTCAGACGTTTCACAGTTTTAATGTGATGGCTGCTAGCTTGATTCTTACCTTCACATTTCTGTGAGACCTCATTGAACTTGTGCCCAGCGGGGCATTTACATTCAAAGGATCCTACTGTGTTGATACAGTTTCCTCCTTGACAGATGCCAGGGATGGCCTGGCACTCATCCACATCTGTACATACAAAGCATACAATTAATACACACCCAAACACAAACACACACACACACACACACACACACACATAGGCTAACATTACCATGACACACTAATCTGCACACGTCTGGTCTGGATGTGTATGGATTGAAATTAGGTCTGTTTTACCAGTCTTGCGCTGACTTTCCAGCGATCAACAGAGTGACAAGGGAAAAGCGAAAGAGAGAGAGGAATGTCTCCTGCAGGAGAAACAGAAATTGAAACCAAGTTGACCAAGGAAGAGACAGAAATATAGAAAGGACAGGTGTACAGTCAAAGAGACGATTACAGTTGTGATCACATACAATGATGTATACTAATGTATATGAAGATTTGGAGGGAAACCATGCTGTCATTAGAGTTGATCCATCAATCCATCCAACAACCTTTGGGAAAAACCTGAAATCTGTGACTTGGTGAGGTACACTGACGATTAAATGAAATTCATTTAATGAATTTGACAGATTAAAATGTAGGTCTCAGACTGAAAACCTCCAGGAGGCTGTGACCTGATGCAGTCTCAGAGCACTCCGTGTACTTCTGCGTCCTGGCTCAGGTCCGCCTCCCCTGCAGAGCTTCTGCTGTTGTTGGGTCTGGAGCAGACAGGCAAAGGGCCGTCTTACCAGAAATGAGCTCTCCCACGTGGCACCGCCACTGACCCGTATTACTGACTCTGACAGTCCCGCCACAGCGGGTGTCTGCGGGCATTCCATACACATGTGGGAGGCACTGCCACCCAACCCAATTTAACCCAATTAGAACTAATCCTCTGGAGAGGTGATGATAGGTAGAGATGAGGGTACGACAGAGGGAGAGGGGCAAAGGCAGACAAGGAGGGAGAAGGAGTTAAAACGGGAAGATAGAAGCAGCACTACTCAAAGAAGGAGAGAGAAGGGAGGGTGACAGAGAGAGAGAGAAAAAAAAAAAGACAAAAACAGAAAAAGAGACAGAGACGCTGAGGAACAGACTTTACCTTGGCACGCCCCGGTGCGGTGGTTTGGTATGAACCCTCTTCGGCAGGGGTGAGGCTGGGCTGGGCACATCTCACAGGGGTGACCCCACGCCCGTCCCACTGTGGCGCAGCACAAAGTCTTTGTGCACACAATGCCTGTGAGCTGGCCTTGACACATCTGGTTATGCACCGAGGCGAAGCACGGTCCAGTGCGGTAGTCTGCAGAGGCAAAGCAGGAGTTCGTATTTTGTGGAAACTTACTGTAACTTTGTTTCTTTATTTTCAGTACAAACGCAATGCAAAACAGCAAAGTTTGGTTGCGAGTCAAACAAAAACACTTTTACTGGTTGAAGACTAAAGATTAAAAAAAGAAATGCTTACTTATGTGAAACATTTCAACCCAAATTGTGATAGAAAAAGCTAAAGCCAATGCTGAAAAAACTAAAACCTGAACTTGATACCTGAACAGAATAACTGTCTGGCATACACAACAGAAACTCTTAAATAAATGCAATTTTGCATGACATCTACAACTCACTTACATTACAGTATATGTGATAAAAGCACTGCAGAGCGAACAGTAACACACTCTATAAAGAATGCATTGTCTGTTCCTGGCATTATCATCAGTCTGGCACTCAGGTGCATTGTATGTGCATCTGTGCGTGTGTGTGTGTGTGTGTGTGTGTGGGCTTGTTTAACTATATTCGTGGGGTCCAAAAACCGGGAGTCAAATATACTTGTGGGGTCCCGACAGCTTTGTGGGGCCAAAATGCTGGACCCCACAAGTTTAAAGGGCTGTTTGAGGGTTAAGACTTGGTTGTAGGATTAGGGTTAGAATTAGGTTATGGTTAGGGTGAGGGTAAGGGTTAAGGTTAGGCATTTAGTTGTGATGGATAAGGTTAGGGTAAGGGGCTAGGGAATGCATTATGTCAATGACGGGTCCCCACAAAGATAGTGCCACAAACCTGTGTGTGTGTGTGTGTGTGTGTGTGTGTGTGTGTGTGTGTGTGTGTGTGCGTGTGTGTGCGTGTGTGTGCGTGTGTGTGTGTGTGTGTGTGTGTGTGTGTGTGTGTGTGTGTGTGTGTGTGTGTGTGAGAGATAGAGAAAAGCAGAGATAGGTAAAGGGTCTGGAAAACCTTTTAAAGTTGTGTGGGAGAGTAATAGACACAAGCTAGAATAAGCAAAGACATAGAGACAATGAAAAATCAGTCTGGTGCACGTGCATGTGATATGATCATCAGTATTACCTGTATTGTGTTTTAAAGGCAATGTGACACATTCACCATGTAGTGTGCTGCCTTTTATCATTTTTCTAGTTATACACCATCTAGGGAATAGGTCATCATCCCAAGGCTGGCAGAGGCTGACTGACAGGGTGTGCCTGTGGAACACAGTAGGTGATTTCCACACTAGCTACAGCAGCCTAGAATTAAAACTAAATAGCTTATAATAAATATGAGCTCAAGAGTGTGAAGAAAGTCCCTCCGTCGAGATTATTCACCTCTCCTCCCCTTCAAACTGGTCCCTTGATCCCACTGCTTGCATTTATTTATCCCCTCACTTCATCATCTCTCCAAACACCACTCCTTAGTTAGAAAACTCCCCACAGATTCATCGAAATCACCGAATCATATCAGGTGAAGGATTGGAAGATGGCGAAACAGAGATAGCAACAGAGAGAAAGAGAGAGGGAAAAACTTCCAAAAGAATCTGGCCGAGATCCAAAAGCAAAAATCATTTCCACATTTCACGGCAGACAACAGACAGGGAGAGGAAAGAGGGAGACCAGTTCCAACAGCGCAGTCGTTTAAAACAAACGAGACATTGTGCGTTTCCCGTGTGGACCGGGGCCCAGCCCAGACCCGTCACGTGCACCACAGCCTCCACGGTCTCTCCGCCTCTGGCACCAGCACTGTGTGAAACAGAACTGGGTCATCTCTCCTTTACTTTCTCACTCCCTCCTGCTTAGGCTCTACTGGAGACCAAATGCTTTTGATTCTTAGTTTACTTCTCCGTCCGCACAGTGGTAGAAAGTAACAAAGTACATTTACTGAAGTACAGTTTTGAGTTATTTGCACTTTACTTGTGTAATCTCCATTTTGGCCAACCTCTACCCCACGACATTTCAGAGGGAAATATTGTACTTCTTAAAAAAATGGGGACGGCTGTGGCTCAGGAGGTAGAGCGGATGTCTACCAATCGGAAGGTCGGTGGTTCGAAGTGTCCTTGGGTAAGATACTGAACCCCAAATTGCTCCTGATGCTGCGCCATCGGTGGGTGAATGCTACCTGTAGTATAAAGCGCTTTGAGTGGTCGCTAGGACTAGAGAAGGGCTTTATAAATGCAGTCCATTTACCATTGAATCCACTACATTGATTTTAGAGCTACCAGAAAGTTAGTACTTGCTACTTTGAAGATTAAGTTGCTGAAATATATAGTACTAGTACAACAAGTTTGGCATAGTGCTGGTTGGACCAGTTACAACATTTAGGATATAGTTCAACATTTTGTGAAATACGCTTCTTCACCTTCTTACCAAGAGTTAGATGAGAAGATTGATACATTCTCATGTCTGTAAAGTAAATAAAGCTACCTCCGGTAGCCGGTTAGGTTAGCATACAGTAGCATGAAGGCTGGAAACAGCTAGCCTGGCTGTGTCTAAAGGTCAGTCTGTCTTACATTAGTCTGGATCATCAGAAGTATATTTCCAGGGTAATTGTCCCTCCGTTTCCGCTCTCTGTGTGTGTTGCCATTCCCTTCACTTCGAGAAACAACAACAAACTTTGAGCTAGCAAGCTACATGCTGAAAATGGAAAAAAGTTCAAGGAAAATCTGGATCATGCAATAAGGCAGGCCTGCTTGGTTCTTGGGGATGATTGATTGTAAAGATTTACAAAGAATATTTACAGCAAAAAATTTACAGCATTTAATATCTAACTGGGACATTTTGGGACCGATTGGGGGGGATTATGGACGAAGTACACTCAGCGATTCACTGATAAAAGCAAATTACGTTTAACCATGTATCCAGCTAATTTAAATAGCTCACGTTACTGTATTGTTTTACAGTTAACTTAATTTATTATTGTATGTGGCGTTTTCTTTTGTAGGGTGCAAATGTTCCACTAAAACAAGTTCCTTCCCGAGACTATTTTGCAGAGGCACCGCCACTGCGTCCGGAGCTTAGCGCCACCCAAGACGATTGAGATTTGTTTAAAGAAATGCAAATAAAGTGTTTTTTCCTCCTATCCCAGAATGTATGTCTGGAGTAGCCAGACCTTACTCCACAGCGCTGTGGAGATAGGTCCAGCAATGTAAGACTAGTCTTACATAATCGTGCACATAACCGCCTGTAAATTAGTGAACTTTAGTGGTCCAGGTAGGCAATTTTGTTACTTTCAGATAGAGCCAGGCTAGCTGTTGCTAAACTAAGCTTCATATTTAACAGACATATGTGACAGTGGTATCATTCTTATTATCTCTAGGCAATGAAGCTAATGATTGCACTTTCCTAAAATGTGAAACTATTCCTTTAAAAGTCTATTTATCAGTAATTTATAACACTCTCAAAAGGGCCATTCTGCAAAATAAGTAATTTCACTAGTGAAACTTAATTAAGTCTCCTGTACTTTTACCAATAATGGAATATTTAACATTGTTGTATACTTCTTCCACCACTGCTTTCAATGACATTTGCTTTGTAACAACAAACCCAACTAGTTGCCAGGTATCTACTTGAAGCCTACATTATGTGCCTTACCTGCAACAACAAAGGTATACATGTATATAGGAAAAAAGCAATTACAGGAACTATGAAAAAATTTTACATGGCGCCCATATAAGCTGAGTACAGCAGACTGCGTAAAGAACTCAAGTTTCTCTTTTCATCTGATTAAGGTTTATGTGTTATTACTGTCGGGCTGCCACACATAATCCATCTGACATAATACTTGCTCATTACAGCTGTTAGTGGAGGAGAGCAAACACTAAAAACACAGATCTGAGCATGATATAAAGCAAATACAAGGGCAGCACTTAAACAGGCAGCTGAGGTAAACAGGGAGAGGCGGACAGCTGTAGGGTGAAAGTGGTGTCATTTCATCTGTCATCTTACTGTCTTTCTGTGAACTGCATACAGCTGGGGGATCCACCCATGTCCTGTACATCTGGGAGCAATCGCACATGTTCACACATACAAACCCACACACACACACACACACACACACACACACACACACACAAACACACACAGTATCTCAGCCAATGTCCCAGCCCCTCATCCACAGTCTAGCCAGAGATGATCTCAAAACAGACAAAAATGCTGCTCTTATTTTTGCTTTAGTGCTCTACTTTTGAAAACACTTTTTGCATATTATGGTAGCTGCTTCAGTAAACATGCATGTTAATATGGGAGCAGACAGCTTGTTGTGACTCTCATTAGTAGGTGATATTTTGTCAGTGCAGAGGTTCAGTAACTTTTTTTTTTTTAAGATTATTTTTTGGGCATTTTTAGGCCTTTATTGACAGGACAGCTGAAGAAATGAAAGGGGAGAGAGAGGAGGAATGACATGTAGCAAAGGGCCGCAGGTCAGAGTCGAACCTGAGCCCGCTGCGTCGAGGAGTAAACCTCTATATATGGGCGCCCGCTCTACCAACTGAGCTATCTGGGCGCCCGAGGTTCAGTAACTTTGTGAACACAATGGAAATGTTGGCTTCCTCATTGACCGGTAATTTTATGCCCAACAACAGCCTCGGTGGGAACAGGAGGGAAGCCCGCTGGAAAGTGGGTCAAAAGAATTTCCTGGATTAACTCCAAAGTGTTTGTACACATTCACGCACACAAAAATCTTTCCACAGTTTCCATATGCACCTTCCCCAATCTACACCTCGCAGATGGTGTTCACAGCATCCTTACATGCTTTAACATATGCGTAATTTGTTCACATGCATCCGTGTATGCATGCGTTTGTGTGTGTTTCCATGCATGTGTTATGGGGTCTTATATCTGGGTGGGACCTTCCCTATTGGCCCGTCAGCAGATTTCTCCATCCTCCCAGGACTAACAAGTTGAGCATGCACTCAAACACACACACACACACAGACCCACACACACACTGTGTTATCTAACTACTGAGGTTTGCATTGGGCTAGAACAGAGCCTGATAGGGAAAAGTCAGTGAGGCATTAAGAGACAAGAGAGACCCTCAGCTGACTGACCAACTTCCCTGTTGGACTCTGGCTGCTGACTTATTGACTGTGTAACTCACGTGTTGCCACATTTCAGGCCAGTATTTCACCACCTTCCCAAGTGAACTAAATGGCGTCACACCGACAGCTCGACTTTATTGCTAAATGACTGCAGCAGGAGCAAAGAACCCTGCGTGCAATCAGCAGCATTTGGATGGATCTCACCAATCCCACATTCTGACCTAAATCGCATTTGTAACCAACAAAGAACACGTTGATGTACCAGGCTGCATTTCCACTGCAGTCAGCTATGCCGGGTGGTGGGAACACTGGTCAGCAGATCACCAGTCACCAGCACACAGCTCAAAGTCACACAGCTCTGCATTAGTAATGTGTTTATGTTGAGCCCTGATTGCACCAGGATCTTTCCACACCCAAGGAAACCACTGAGTCCTGAATGCAGGTACTTCTCCCCTGGTCAGATCATGTGTTTGTGGAAAACCTTGTGTTCTTGCTGATGTGATAAGACCAAGCCATAATGGGGCACGGTTCTGTAAACTGCATTAAAAACAGTGTGGGGTTTTGCATGTGCGCACGGATGTGTGTACACATGTACTTTATGCATGCGCTTGTGTTTGTGTGAGAGCACAATGGCTTTCCCTTGAGAGGTGATGGATACTAGCCAAGGAAATTCCAGTTAAGGTAACTTAACCCAAAACGCCACTGTATCCGTATAACTTTCTCTACCTCTCTTGGTGCAACCCAATGCAAGATGAAGGACCAAATAACTGATACATTAACAGGGCTGCAAATACTGATTATTTTCCTTATTGATCTGCTATGATTAACAGGTCAATAAAATGTAATAATAATATTGAGTCAGTAAAATGTGACAAAATCGTGAATAATGCCAACCACAAGTACCCAGAGCCAAACATGACATCTTCAAATAGCTTGTTTTGTTTGACTAACAGTCCAGAACCCAAATAGTATTAATAATGAAGCCAAAATAAATAATGAACCCAAAGAAGATTAATAATGATTCAAAACAGAAACAGCAGCACATCCTCAATTTTGACTTGTTGGATCCAGAAAATATTTGGCATTTTTACTAAATAAATGATCGAAACGACTAATCAATTATATATGTAAAAGTATAATTACACCCTGCACTGGCCAGTTAAGGCATATCTAAATCTTGGATGTGAATGACAGAAGATGGAAGTTAGTCTCCAAGCAGCTGTTCCCACACACACACACACAAAGAAAGACTGCCTGTTTCTCTCATAGAACAACACCATTACTATAGCAGAAAAGAAATGACCAATCATAAAGCAGCAGACAGTGAGTGGCCAGTTGCATGTTTGTCACCTTACATGGCAAAATATGGCAAGTTTTAAAACCAGATGTGGTGAAATCCTTTGCCCATACATCATTTCTTCATCAGAAACAAAAACACAAGGCACAACAGCAGAGCATTTCAGAGATTCCTTGTGCTCCCTGAAAAATATGAACATCTAGAAGATGCTGTGCGCCTAATTTGAATTCCTCATGTAACGGAGTTAAAAATGCACTTTATTAATTCTAATTTCTAATTTATGTTTAATTAAATTTTAATCATATTTGAATCACCATTTGATGATTTGTTGGGTATTTGTGAATTTTATCTTATTGAGTTTGATTTATTTATCATATTGCTATTGTTTCCTGCGGAGATGTTGTTGCTGCACTGCGCCTCTATTGTACCTCCTAAGTTGCCGTAGCTTTCGTTTCCTCCTCACAACACCGTCTTGTATTGCTGAGGTAGGTTGCGTGTAAAATGCTGCTCCGCTATTTTATTGTTTTCTTTGAAAATTGTGTTGTGACCTTTCAATATTTATTGTCTCGAAGTTAATACGATATTAACTAGCTGTTTTGTGCCGTTTTTACGGTTAAATATAAGTTTTAACGATGCTTTGTTTAACTCTTTCTTTTCGTGCCATTTTCGCGCTGTTACTGTGTAATGTAAATAACGGAGGCTCTACAGTCCATTTTGAGTGTGTAAATCCTGATTTCATGTTTAGGAGCAGAGGTGCGGATAGTAGGAAACAGTAGACCAGAAGCCAATTAATGTGATATTGTTTTCTTTGTTAGACGTTATACTCTTTTTGTTATCTGTGCAGTCACCCAAGCCCACGTACTGTTTAATTTTGCCTACTGAAACTGTTAGAAAGTATAAAAACATTGGTTCTCATGTTTGTCACATATATTGTTATAATTCAAGTATGGTTTTCCCAGTGTATTCTAATTGCTCCTGTTGGCTAGCAGTGTACATATTAAGAGTTGAATGAGATACTATACTGTGATGTGATTTTGTGTATGTATGGTAGAAAATGAGATCACTCTGACACAGTATCGTCCTGAGGAACAGAGGTGCGGATTAGGGCTGTCCTCGACTAAAGAAATTCTTAGTCGACTAACACTTATATGATTTTGTCGATTAATCGATTAGTTGATGTAATCGACAGAGCTGTGCTCTTTGAGAGGTGGTTAAGACTAGAAAAGCACAATATAAATGCAGTTAATTAACCATCTGTAAAACTGACTTTCTCCACAATTAATCCTGCAAAAGCACCACTTTAAATCTGGTGTTTACCAGAAATGTGCTCATAAGTTTCTTGGAAATGAGTAATTAAGCATGAATAAGCATAAAAAATGACTCATCAACTAAAGAAATCTTAGTCGACTAAGACCAAAACGACCGATTAGTCGACTAATCGACTAAGAGGTGGCAGCCCTAGTGCGGATCGTAGTAAACAGTAGACCAGAAGCCAATTAATGTGATATTGTCTTCTGTAGAGCAAATAAATCTCGGAAAACCGTCAGCTGAATCTGTCTGTCTTCACACCCTGTCCACATCTGTTACACTCAAACGTCTCACAAACCCTTTGGCCAAGCTTCCACAGGAAAGAGTGGAAACCAAGTCACAATATGTAGAAGTGTGCTTCAGCAGATAAGACCTGGTGCTACCAGGCAACCAGATAGGATCCCATTACTTGAAGAAAACACTGAAGTCAACTAAGTCCCATTACTTGAAGAAAACACTGAAGTCAACTAAAGGGCCGATCCTCATTCGGACCTGACAGACAGGCCTCTGAAGCATGGCCTTGTTAAAAGGGACATTACTAATTAGGAGTACTGTTGCCAGTCCAAATATTAGCTTTACAAGGTCAGCCCTTGGACCTCCACAGGTCATAACCATCACAGACCCCCAGCACATACACAAAACACATAAACACACGTGCACATTTCACTCACAAACACAATGCCGGCCACTCTCGGTTTGAGTGTGCTTGTATACTTTGGAGTCTTGGCTCACATGTGCCAGAGAGCAACCACAGGAGGTTGGGAGGTCTTCAGTTAACAAACAGCGCACATTTAGAAAGACATTACATTCCCCAGAGCATTGTTTGAGAGCAGATGTGGAAAATAATGGACAAGCTTGACATGCAAAAGTTCCACAACAAACCACATTCCTGGAGCCGGTGCCATGACTAAGCAGGAATTGTTTTCAGTCACAAAAAACAACCGCCATTCAGCATTGAGTCACGTTTTCACAAAAGCAGCCCGTGTGGCTTTGAAAACCACTTTAGCAGTAGTGAGTAGTGAAAGTAGAGCATAGTGACAGTGTGAGGTAAGATGAGCAAGAGAAATGCTGAGTACTGCGAGTGTGGCGCTCATTACCTCTCTCACACTGAGCCCCGGTGAAGCCATAGGTACACACACATCTGTTGGGAGCCACACACCTTCCTCCGTTGAGACAGCCATTTTCACAAACCGCTGGAGAAGAAAAGAGAGAAAAACAAACAATGACACAACACTGACATGAGGACACCACAGTGAGTTACAAAAAATTCAATTTATTTCTGGTTTATACAATTTGGGTCTCATGTTTGTAATATGGTCATTTCTATTGGTTACGGTAACATTGCAGTCCCTAAATTAATTACAGAGACCTGTGAACATGATGACATCGCTAAAAAGAAGTCAGACAACAAACAGAGCAGCCATTGATCAGACCAGCTACAGACACATTAGCTACTTTATTTGGAGGTAAAACCTGAAATGCTGCAAATGATCCTTCATTACACAGGAAAACAGTGCACACACAACTATAGTAAGTATGCAAGTTGAATCAGAAAGTTGATCTGTACACTGTAATAGATGTTTAAGAGTTTGATTAATAATTTTCCAGTTTGCCTTTGATTTCCCTTCCAAAGAAGTCGTCTCATCAGACTGCACGTTTCTCGCCTCAACGCACTTCATTTCAGAAATGTGGCCATGAGCATGTCTCAGCAAATAACTTGGTAAATACAGAGTTGTTATTACTAATAGAAAGGATGGCCAAAATAGCACCTCTGAGGGGCTGTACTCATAGACAGTTAAATAAATGGACTAAACAGATCCTGTTGCTCTGGACGGAGACCAGTGATGTTAGAAGCACTTTTCCGGTGAGGGCTGAGCGTTACTGCGCAGCCTCCAACTAAGCTTGAAGATGTAGATGTGACGTGAGCAACCTGTCTGAAAGTTGTAAGTCTTCTGGTAGCTGTGCCAAGACAAATCTCAATCATTCCCAATCTTGCAGAGACGGAGAGCGTAGGTATATGTAAGGAGATAACATAGGCACAGGCTAATTATTGCTAACTAAAATGCTAGTTAACATTAGTAATTAAACTTAAACGGCTAATGTAAGTCGAAACTGCCTGCGAGCTTCTCCTGTACTATACGGTAAGTCCTCTATTATGCGACAGTAAGTTGTGTGGTTATGACACAATCGTTAGCCTATTTTTACAAAAATGTCTACTACAGAGCCATAACGTGAGGTACAAGGTAATGGAGCCTTTTATACATTGTCGTGTTTATTTAGAAATAAACAATTGAAAAATAAAGTCTTTAAACGCTTCAGATGTAAAGTTATTTGCTGTCAAAGTGACGTCAAAATGAATGGCAGTCAATGGAATGCTAACGGCGGGTGAGTGCTTGTTAGCATCAAAATGGCGCCATAGGAGCTATGCTTGCCAGACGCTCGCTTACCCCCTTGGCTGTACTTGGGCACAGCAGCTTTGAGCTAAATGCTAATGTTGGCATGGCAGCATGCCCACAATGACAATGCTAACATGCTGATGTCTAGCATGCCTAATGTTTAACATGCTCACATCTTAGTTTAGCGTGATAGTATGCCAACATTTGCTAATTAACAATAAACACAAGGACAAGCATTAGGAAATGGAGGTTATATATCGTTGTCTTAAATCTTAAATCATGTAAAAGTGTGTCACAGCGGTCTTTTGGATTTTTCAGGACGATCCTTACGTTGACCACAGTGGTTTCCCACGTAGCCTTTCTGACACTGGCAGTTGTCCTCAGCACATGTTCCCCCATTCATACACCGAATATTACAGTGCTGGACTGTGGGCACAACAATACAAACAGACACACACAGAGCAATGTTGGGAGTTAAATTCAGAGTAAACTAACACAACAATACAAACAGACACACACAGAGCAATGTTGGGAATTAAATTCAGAGTAAACAAACATACGCTGCATATTAGATTTACAACATCAACAGAATGCACTCTGAACTCGAAAGTCATGTTCAGATATAATTTCCTACAAATTTGTGGTGTGCAAACAGATGAGCGCATTGGGTTGAAGTGCTGTGAGCTGCAAGAACAGCAACATGGAGGAGATGTTGACTGTGGACGTCTTCCAAAGCACATACACACACACACACACCCACGAGATTGACCGCTGTTCGCAAGAACGTGATTGCAACATATATCAATAGCTTGAAGCCGTTCTAAGGGATGTTTTTAGGAGGTTCGTTGGCTTAGTATCTCATATTTTTGTGCCATGCTAGTTCATGATCATAACTCATGATGAGAAGAAGAAAACATCTAAGAAAAAAGATGCAAATGGGCCAGTGTGGTCTGATCTCAAAAAAATCTGAGCAAATTGTAATCTCTTTCACTTTTATCCTATCGTGAAAAACATATGACAAGACTGTATGTTTTCTATAATCTTTCATCTGTCACTGCTTGTCATTATTGTTACTGCATGGTGAAAAGTTTTTTCTACAGATTACAGCTCGTTCAAAGGAGTTCACTGCCTGGAAAAAGGGGAGGTGCTGTTTAACGACCTGACTTGGATCCACAGGATGGGGCGGTCTGGCCGTTGGGGCAGGTGCACATGTTGGGTCTGGAGCAAAAACCATCTCCACATGAACTCCGGCAGATCGCTGCAAAGAGGAACATGACACTCAGTCAAACAACATAAAAAAATGTCGTTTGTCAGGTGCAAGATAAAATAACAATAACAACAATTTCAATAACTTTATGGTGTCAGGATTTGTCTTGGTTGTGCTTGAGAGGAAATTCATGTTATGAATCTGTTGCTTGTCTGCCTCACTGCAGGTTTTGAATTTCAGTTTTGAATTTAATTTGGGGAAACTTAGGCCATGATCTAAACCTCATACTGAACTCTTATCTAGAATATTTCAAAACCCAAACAGACCACAGTCCAAATATGGCCAAACCTTCCTTTTAACCCTCATCATGGTTTAGTTATAGAAGCCAACTTGGCAACAGCGTCAAGCTATTTTCTTCTTTAAATGTGTACTAGTGTGTGTTTTCAGTTGGAACTGGCTGTTTTTCGCTCAGTTGTTCTCTCTCCCACAGACTGTTTTTGGCATGGTCCTTTGCCCCTAGCTCCCATCAGGTAGAGTCCAGCCACTGACCCCTACTCCCTGAACCCCACTGCTAAACAATGTCATTAGAGCCGCGACAGGCATCCGGCCAGCCAAGCAGCCGGACTGCAAACACACAACTCTACTGCCTCTCAGACCTTCCTGTCTACTGAGAAAGAGAGAGAGAGAGAGAGAGAGAGAGAGAGAGAGAGAGAGAGAGAGAGAGAGAGAGAGAGAGAGAGAGAGAGCAAGAGAGAGGAAACCAGAAAAAGAAACCACTTCTACTTCTACTACACTGTCCGGAAGAAATGGAACAAAACTATAGAGACCAATTCCCACTTGTTTTACCATCTAGAAAGCATGTACTTGCTTTTATTATTTTGCATCAGATAACGTTTTTTGGAGTATTTCAATATTCCAATAATTATTGAAACTGTAATGTGGTTTTGAACAAGTGGACAATAACCGGTAGCTTATTTTTAAACCTGTCAAACATCCTGTTCAAACTTTGAACAAAACTTCAGAAAGTGTTGGCAGTCAGTATAATCAATGATTGTTCATTATCTCAAAATTACAAGTTTGTTGTATGACAGACTCACCATACATCCGTAATAAAGTTAATAAAGTTATATACTCACAATAATATTGCATTTTATTCCTGCTATATTAATTAGATACTGTTCAAGAATGAGAATGAATCAAATTCTTATGTGCTGCTAATTAATGGATATTCAAGTCTGGTCTGAAGGAGTCATCCTGTTAAGGCCATTACAGACCAACCAGACGGCCGACCCTCGGCAGAAAAGGCAGTTGGACTGATCAGTCTCCCCGAGTTGGTCAAAAAAGTGCCTCGGAACACACCAAAGCGACGAGACGTAATACGTCTCCATAACAGCAGGCGCGATAATCTGTATTGTCGCCCAAAAAAATGAAAACCAGCAGCTAATTGGACGAACGCGTCACGTGGGTCTGGCTGCTGCTTCCGGATGTTGGATTTTTCAACCGGCCATTAATGGCGACTCATTCAGAATACGATCTCATATTGTACTAAAATAGTTCACCGAAACGTGTTTCTGAAAACATTTTAAGCGAGAAATAGGCCAGGCAGTTGCTGAATCTGTCTTCATTTCAGATCGACAAAGATCAGTTTAAAACATTTTCGTCAGATTTTGAGAGGCTTAGTCACGGTCATCCCGCTTGCCATTTCCGGGTGAGTCCCGACTGCCCTGTCTCCGACTGAGCATGTCAGGTCGGCCAAAATGAAGGCCGACAGCTCCTCCAACGGATGACGGCACGGAACACACCGAACAGACTCGAGTCACTGACCTCGCCAGACTGTCCAACAGCCGATTATCAGTCCGGTGTGTAGCCTTTAGAGTATTTTTCCAACAAAGTAGCAATTTTCAGTTTATGTAACATGCAGTTACTCAAAGTTCGGTAGAGGAATGGAGGTGATACTCACGAACAATGCACTGGTTTCCTCCAGTCAGAGTCTTCCAGCCTGGGCAGCAGTAGGCATTGTTCCTTGAGCCACAAACATTCGGTCTGTGGAAGATGCAGCATCAGAGGGTCAATAATCCATGTCACACAGTTCAGATCCCTCTCAAGTCAGGTCCATTAAATTCATATAGACCAGTACTAATGGAAGCTCAATGATTACTGATCCACATACTATAACACCTCATCAGACGCATTAGGATTAATAGCAGATTGCTCAAAGACACTTCAACAGGATCAAAATCCAGTCATCACAAGGTCACTTCCATGTCACTTAAAATTCCAGTGATGTTTGTAGGAATAGCAAACACACAGCCCCTCCCAAAATACTAAAATTATATTTTCACAGCGCCCCCCCAAACAAAAGCATAAAATGTCCACTGCAGGTCTACTGCATGTCTATCTTATATGTATCTATTACATCTTTTGCAACAACACTACAGTACACATTTTTTGCTTGTGACCCTACTTATGACTTTTTTGTCCTAAATAGGAAAAACTATGAAGTATTTCGCAATTATCTAGTGACCCCTGAGATAACCACTGGACTGTGTTATGGTGTGTGCTACTTGCGGTGCTCTTGCTACTGTCAGGCAAGGACTGTCATGCAGCATTTGGCACTTCCCAATACAAAATATTGTTGGTGAGGAAAATATTATGCTGCACACGGTGTTTTAGGGAATTTGATGCACCTGTAAAAAAACATTCCATCTGACATGGAAGTGAACGCCTGGGCCATCCTGCCACCTACAGGTCTGTGACAGGCCTACATATGTGAATTTGTAACCACCCACAGGGCATATATTGACCCAGGGGTCAGTGTATATACTGTACAGTGTAACTCCAAACAGATCTGCGTGGTGAATAATGAAGCCTGGATCACTGAAACATTCTTATACTGATAAGTCAGCGTGACACAGTATGCAGCCTGAATGCACTTCCTGTCTCTGAACCCAGATGTTCTGATAAATTAACTTAAAGCATGTCAAATAAAACTGCCTGTGGAGAATGCTCATTGAGCCGTCTACCGTGTGACCTTCATCAGCTGTTTGCTGTCATCACTAGACACAGACATTAATTCTTTTCTTTTCTTCTCTTCTTTCTGTCTTTTCTTTTTTTTGTCACACGCACGTACGCACACGCGCGCGCGCGTGCACACACACACACACACACACACACACACACACACACACACACACACACACACACACACACACACACACACCTTCTCCAGCAGTGACCCACTGTGTACAGCTGCAGATGTGATTTATCCACAACTGGGGTGTGGTGTTTTTGGCCAGAAAGAGGATTAGGCTGTTAGTCTCTCTCTCTCTCTCTCTCTCTCTCTCTCTCTCTGTCTCTCTCTCTCTCTCTCCCCCCCTCTCTCTGCCACAGCCACACACGACCAATGGCCTCCTTTGTTTGGATGTAATGTATTATTGCAGTCAGCAGGAATGTGATATTCTTGCCAGTATTTAATTACTAAACTTTGCTCCAAACTTCCCATCACAGACAATGTCGCTCATGGCTCTCAGTCTGCCTTATTAAAAAAGGTGCTCTCTGACCTTCAATGATCATGAAGGACCAGCAAGTTCTAGAGCAAGAAGAACAGACACCTGAATCAAGATACTCATAAATAAAAATAAAAAAAGGGGTACAGTAGAAGAAAAAAAGAAGAAAAAAATCCCAAATTGGACTAAAAGGGACTATCATAGTCACATTACCCTCTGAGGACGTCCGACCCTCCCCTCCTCTTGGCCCTGCTGGCTCTGGAGTCGGTCTGCTTGGTCATCGGCTCGCTGTCCTCGGTGTCCACCACCTCTGCAGCGTCTCCAAGCTCGGCGCAGAGCGACAGCAAGGCCACCAGAGCCACGACATACTGCAGCAGCCGTCCTCTACACTTACTGTCCGGCATGTCCACTCTCAAGTGTATACAACTCCAGTGCTCGGTAAAATCAAAGTCTCCTAAACTAGTTTCCCAGCCCCGTCGACCTCTGCAGTCTGGAGTCAAAGCTGCAAAACAATAAAAAAAAAAAATAAAAAAAAAAGTTTGGAAAAGACGCAGAGGAGAGAGCAGGAGATGCTGCGCAAAAAGGAAAAAAACAACTCTATTGCACTCTAAGAGGTGGCTGGTGTGATATCACTTCTACCATTATTAAGTTAGAAAACCATCCAGCTCAGAGTCGCAAAAGCATGCAGCTAGGAATGATAATGTGCACAATTGCGCACGAGGGAATCGTTACTTTACCTTGTCTCCCGAACAGGAGATTCGCCTCAGACCCGACAGAGGACTACTTCACTCTTACTTGCAGGTATTGCTGAATAAACGTTTAGGAGAAAACTGCGGAGAAGGAGAAAAGTCACTCAAACCTTTTGCTGAGCTGCTATAAATAGATGCGCATCGTAAATTTTGGAGTCTGCTCGTGCGCATCCAGTTGTGTGTTGACTTTGCACAGATAAGTTAGAGGAGCTGATGCATTCCAGAGGATGAGAATGGCAAAACTCACGGTGTCTCTCCCTCACAGCAGAGCTCTTTCCTCATCCCTGTTCTGCTCAACTTTCCCCAAAACTTTTTTTTCCCTTTCTTCCCCTGCTCTCGCGATACAAAAGCTTGAGTGCAAAAATGCACAAGTTAAGCTCTGGACCTTTAGCTTGGACTTTTACGGTTACAATAACATTACAGTCAACCCAGATAAATTGGGAAGAAGAAGATAGAGCTTCTAATACACTCAAAGTTAAATCATTAGTAATCTACTTTGAGATGTTTGCATTGTTAAAGACAATGCACCTGTTTACTTTTGACTGTAAACTGTGGCATGTACCATCTTCTAACAAGTAAATTGTTAATACGTTGTAACTAATGGGTTTATTAATGTTAATAAATGATGTATTCATTCTTTATAGATCAGTTATAAGTCATAAATAAGAACAACTTATACCAAGTTTTGAAAAATCTCTTTGGCTGGTATTTATTCTTATCTGGTAGAAATGAGTTATAAATGTTGGTAGCCATTAATAAATGCTTATGGGTTTCTCACTTTCTGATAACCTATCAAGTCTGCAGGTGTAAATGCTTAAATAGGCACTTTCACAACATCACAGTTTTGTCCCAGTGAATGAAATATGAAAACTGTTTCATTCTTCTTCATTTAGTGTTGAATTATGTCCTATACATATTTACACAGCGCATACTGTATGTTTTAAGGAATTTTGTCCAGTGCAGTGGTAGTTTTCACACACACTGCTTCATGTCTGCAGCCACACCCAGCAAATATAGAGTCGGCCTGGCTCCTCTCTCAAGTATGCTATCACTCTAAAAACCTCTTGACACTGTATATTCCACAACCTTGGTTTCTACTATCAGCTTTTTTCCTTCTTTCTTCTCCTCAATATTATCATCCACATTCTCCTCTCACACATGAACAAATGAAACACAGCCTGAGCGTGCACTTATTCATAGATTATATGTTGATTTTGCACGTTAGATTTTATAGTTTTTGATCAAGACAATAGTTACATGAAATATGATCACGACAGAGCTTTGCAAGTGCAAGGTTGAGACGAAACATTGGATTTTTGGTTTTTGTTGACCCACACCACTGTGCCTCTGAGCCGCAAGCCCATTTTTTCACCTCTTTTGTAAAGAAAATGGTGGTGACCTGCCTAAGCTGCTCCAACCGGCGTCTTGACTTGTGTAGTATTTCATCTGGTGCACAGGATAGTATATATATATCATTAACTTCCACAACTTTTCTTTTCCATCCTCTAACACTCAGGTTGAGGCACGCATCTCCACTAGCCTCGCTGACATCTCCAGTTGGATGCCTGCCCACCAGCTCAAACTTAGTCTCAACAATACTGCGCTGCTTTTTTCCCCCTGGAAAGTCCTGCCCTGTGCAAGGCCTCTCCATCACTCCTGACAAGACCACGTTTACTCCTGAACAGACTGCCAAGTGCTTTGTCTGTTTGTCAAGACAACCAACTGTCAGGCAGCACCCAGAGAGCAACCGCGGTGCAATACAGGTTTGCTCTTAATATACTTTTTTAAAATCTGTGTCCTTAAAAAATCATCTTTATTTTGTCTATAGTCATGTCCTGTTTGGGTTACTGCAGCTCTCTCTTTGATAACCTCCAAAAACACGCCCTGTAAACAAACCCCCAACCACCCCACCAAAATATTGGAAGTTGTTCCATTTTCAGTTTCATAAGTTTCTCAATTTACTCCCTTTGTAAACTCCCTTTCCTGCCTGTCCATGACCTTTTGTATGTAATTTGAAATTCTGATGCTTTCTGCTCTTTATACCTCCACATCATGCTCCAGACATTTTATTGCTGGCTCTTCCTCTGCAGCTCTCCTAGTCATCGCTTCACCCAGTCCCAACACATCTTTCTGCTAGCTGCATACTGTCATGTAGGAAAAAAAACACAGCACCCTTTCACAATATGTGCGTTACTTTCTTTTATGCATGTTAATGAGCTCACTTCTGGATGGTGATATTGCAGATTTTTAAATGCTGATGACACAGTACTTTACTAATATGATCTGAATGCACACGTTATTAAATCAGAACTCTCTCCTGACTTCTGTCAATAGTTAATTCACCTTATTATTAATGAAAAAAATAACTCAATGCATGTCTTTCAACTTGTTTTCCTTGTCTGTAATATGCCTCATTACAGACTGTTGTAGAAAATTACAAATATCTTAACCATCATCTAGAGGTGAAAGAAGTATTCTGAGCTTTTACATAAGTAAAAGTAGTAATACCACAGTGTATATATATATATATATATATATATATATATATATATACTATACTAAAATAAAATTACTCATGCAGAATGGTCAATTTTAGAATAATGTACATTACATTATCACATTGTAATTATTGATTGCATTAATGTGTACATCACTTTAACGTTGTAGCTGGTTAAGGCAGGACTAATTTTAATTACTTAATATGCTGCTGGGTAGGTTGTAAATTTCACTCTGGGAAGTCTTATTTATTTTATCTTGATGTATAAAAATACATCATAATTTATTTGTTGATAATTGTTTGTGTTATTAATCAGAATCTGCAAAGTTATCAAATATTGTAGTTTTTAAGGAGTAAAAAGTACAATATGTGCCTCTTTTTTGTGTGGAGTAGAAGTATAAACTATCAGAACATTGAAATACTCTCATCAAGTACAAGTAACTCAAAATTAAACTTAAGTACAGTACATGAGCAAATGTGCTAGTTAGGGAGTTTTTCCCTATCCAAATTGACGACCAAAGGACAGAGGGTGTCTTATACTGTACAGATTGTAAATACCCTTGAAGCAAATTTGTGATTTGTGATATTGGGCTGTATAAATAAAATTGACTTGACTTGACTTTCCACTACTGCTATCACCTGTTATTCCTATCACCAAGAAGCAAAATCAGATGTTACTTTACTTATATGTCAAACAAGATTGATTCAAGATTCCTGTCAAACCTCCGCTGTGGATTTATTTATTTGGATGCATTGCTCTGTCACAGGCAATTTCCTTAACCTTCCATCATTGTACATACTGTAGCAGCTGGTCACAGGAACAGTCTCTTCCATCATGCACTTTGTAAGCTAATTCCAAAACAAGACAGGAACTCATTAACAGAGCTGTTAACCACCATGGTTTGGAGTAATTAATAATCAAAGCTAAAGATCACCTTCTCGTCTTTCTTCTCTCTACTACTCAGTTAGAGTTCACTGACTGAGAACTCTCTAAAAACAATCCATTCCCTCTCTTTTGCTCTCTTACATTATTATTATTATCTTGTCGCTGAAATATTTTTTGGGACGCTTGGACTCACATCCCTGTGATCGATCATAAAGGAAGTAATATAATAATCATAGTAAGTGATATAAGAATGTAAATGAGAACTCAAATGTATCTTAATATTGGACTTGTTGTAAGATCAGAACAGCTGTACTGTAAATGGTATGTATGAGTTGGCAGAAGAGACAAAGGTCCAGAGGAAAGGATAAAAGGTCTTGAGTTGAGGAATGAGAGAGTCTGGGGGAGAGGCAGAGGGCATAAGTAGTCACTGTTGATTGGATTGTTTTGACAGTAAGACAGCCTCTCCCTGGTCGTCTTGGAGCCTCGACTCTTTCTCTCTCTGAGCGTAGCTAAGATCCACCTCTGAAACATAGGCGTGACCTGGGTGTGAGGAGCTGAGATGAGGGTGAATACTCTAGCTGAGTGTTCGAGTGGTTTCAAGTGGTTTGGGGTGTGTTTGTGGGAGTCAGAGACAGCTCACTGGCTTTGACACTCTTGATATCATCGATACGCTTTTATTGCAGCCTTATCTTCAGTCAGCTGTGGAAAGTAACTACATTCACCAAGTACTGTACTTAAAAGAAGAGTTTTATATTTTGGGAAATATGCATTGAGGATGGTGACACCAAGTCCTCCCGGAGTTGTGCCTTTTGTCATTAGTTTTGCTTTCAATAACTTGGTAAACAGTGGCAATAAGCGAACAGCTACATGCAAGGTGTGTGGCACCAAGATAAATGATGCCAGATCAACAACGTTGAACTTCGTCAGGCATCTCAAAACGCACCCTGATAGGTCAGTCACTTGCTAATGTGAAAGAGACGTTACATTTAGCATATATCGTCACAGGTAACAAGCTAACCATTGCAAAGTGTTGTGTTAATGCTGGGAACAGGCAGATTGTATCTTTATAGTTGTATCCATATGATGTGACAGACTTAGGTTAATATTTCACCAGGTCAGAGGGCTAGAGGGATGTGTTAAATAGACCCCATAAAGTTATCCTACAACTGATTTTGATACTGTACTGTATGGATGGTAGCTACAGGACATGCTTTGAATTCATAAGATTTAACAATACAGTGTTAGGGACAGATCAGGTGGCCAGAGACTTAAGACTTGACTTGGACTCGTCGCAAAAGACTTGAGACTTGACTTGAACTTGCCCCTCAAAGACTTGAGACTCGACTTGGACTTCCAAAAAATGACTTGTGAACATCTCTGGTACGGGACTGTAAAAAGTTTGGGAAATGCTGTCCTAATCCATTACATTTCAGAGGGAAATATAATATATTTTTACTCTGTTACATTTACCTGAGAGCTGTAGTCAGCCCTGTAATCATGATAATTTTATAAATCCCAAATTGGATCGCAGGGTTTGGGGTACAAATGTGTTCATCCAAACTGAGATTATTCCAGTAATGGCATGATGAGTAGTACTCTAGAAAGCTGACCATTGTGTGTACAATTGGTGGAGTGCCCTTTAATACATTAAAGGACAATTCCGGCGCAAAATGAACCTAGGGGTTAATAACACATGTGTACCGAGTCGACCGTTCTCTGGGATATGTTTTCATGCTAAGCGAATATATCTGTAGCTTGAAACAAGCTAGCGCAAACGGCTGATTAGCTTATAATGATAGTCTTCGGGGCAGAGGGTAAATCCCTATTTCTACACCACTAACAAAGCTCAACATGAATGCTACTGTCTTTATAATCTATCTTTTTAATAAACTGTCTGTACACTTACAAAGTTCTCAATGCTTCGGTTTACATGTAGGGACCCCATTATGCTACCGTTGAAGTGCGGTGTTATTTTGAGCCTTGTTAGTGGTATAAAATAGCGATTTACCCTCTGTCCCGAAGGCTAGCGTTATAAGCTAATCACCGGTTTGTGGTAGCTTGTTTCAAGCTAGAGACACATTCGATTAGCATGAAAACATCTCCCAGAGAACAGTCGACTCGGTACACGTGTTATTAACCCCTAGGTTCATTTTGCGCCGGAATTGTCCTTTAAATTGCAAGACACTAAATAACAAGCACACAGATACTCAAACACAACACTCACTCACACACACACACACACACACACACACACACACACTAGAGTGACGTCAGAGCTGAGTGTACTGCAGGATTGTTTCTTGTAAAGTCATGGTTCTCATCAACAAGAGCTAGTGACGGAGAAAACTGATGCCCAGCAGCAGAGCAGGGAGTCTTCTACTCTTCCTCAACACAGAGGAAGTGCCATTTACAGTAAGACACCAACTCCCCCCCACCCACCTCTGTGTTTCACCCCATCCCCTTCTCAGTTAATTCCCTTAATGTTAGTTACTGAGCGTGGGTTTCATTTTTGGGAATGTTTACTCCTCTGGCCTGAAATGGCTGAACTAAAAAGCCTGAAATAGAAAGACTGAAACGAGGTTGGATAAACATTTTTTATAGTGTATTGCGATTGTTTCTGTGACGTATTTCAGTACCAAACACCAGGCAATCAAGTTATTATCATCTAATAATAACACAACTCATGTTCTATAATGTATTTGCTTCTTGCTTTATCATTCACTACAACAGAAGCTCATTCTTCTCTGGCTACGTCACAAATATTCTTTCACCAACTCATTTTCTGTGTTTCATATATCCCAAGGCAGTTTTTAATAGCTTAGATTGAGATTGTCTCTCACTGTGCTGCGAGCAGTAACTGTAGCGAGACTTTCTCACACTGTGTGTTGTCTTTGGCTCCAGCAGCCACGGTTCATTTCCTTTTGTCTTCTGCAGCACAACCGCTGCCAATATTCATGTGAAATATTTCTAGAAAATGAGCTGCAGTAGAAATGAGTCTCCCCACCCCCACCTTCCTCCTCTCTCTCACACGCACACACGCGCACACACGCACACGCACACGCACACACGCACGCACGCACACACACACACACACGCACACACACACACACACACACGCACACACACACACACACATGCTCACTCTCTCTCTCCCACTGTATGTGTGTGCATGCATGTGTGTGATGGAGTTACTTGTGATTCCTTAGTTTGGCCATTGCTTTTTTGTCATGAGGTTAATGTAATGATAGAATTCTATCAACTGTTTGGGCTTGGCCGTCTATTATCACATATGGTCTCCTTCACTAACACACACATTACACATATACAGTGCACTGCTGCAGCACAAAATCAAACATAACCACAAAATAACTCGGAGGAATCCCTTTTCGCCTCCAAATGGATCATTTTACTTGTGTGTACCTAGGCGCTGCATGAACTCATTTCCCTTAAAAAATTGTTGCCCCAGAAGAACAGAAAAGAATTTTTCGGGTCATAAAAAGTTGTAATTGTTCCCTTTCATGGTGAGGATGCATGCCTCTTTTGAGCAACAGCTATGAGGAGGAGGAGGGACACTGCGTTGACATTATGAGTCATCTCTTAGTGTCCTGGGAGCAGAGTTTAATAGCTGGTGTACTCACCCTGGATGTTTCTCAGCCACACTCTGCCTCTGGCGTCACTCCTGATTGAGAAAACAGAACATTGCATTAGAACACCCCACATGGATGCAGAAGAGTAGTGAGAAAGCCCCTCACATCCCAGATCCTCAATGTCAGCAATAAACACTCTACAGGTATAAACACCCAGGAGTGTAAGCACATACAGTTTGGAGGTGTAGTAAGTTTCTTACGCATACATACACCCAACGTACAAATAGAAGGGACTTCAAAGGAATAGGTTAACAATTCGTGAAATACACTTATTTGTGTTCTTGCTGAGAATTGGATAAGAAGATTGATATCACTCTTATGTCTGGCTGTTAAATATGAAGCTACAGCCAGCTGCCACTTAACTTAGTTTAGTTTAAAGTCTGGAAACAGGGGCAAACAGCTAGCCTAGCTCTGTTCAAAGTAACAAAATCCACCTACCAGCACCTCTAAAGCGCACTAATTAAAACATTATGTTGTGTTTGTTTAATCCATACAAACATCCAAGTGTAAAAATTACGACATTTGGTTTTACGAGGATCATGTGCTTGACTTTTTCTCGACCTGAAGCAGTGACATCCTGGAGTAAACCTTACAGTGATGACAAAACTGTGGATTAAACAAAAAGGATAGAAGTTAGCTTTTAACTGGATTTAGCTGGTTGACACACCGAGTGTCATGACGATAAGCGCAATTTCCCCGGGTTCACTTCTAGCTGGGAACCTTTGTTTCCCTGGGTCAATATGTTAAAATCACCTACAGCTTATAGCCATACTGAAGTAATACTCCTTTAAAACCTACCATCTCAGGGTGCCCTGGTAGCTCACCTGGTTGAGCATGCGCCCCATGTACTACGGCTCTTACTGCAACGGCACGTCCTATCATTAAAGCCATAAAAAAATGATCTTTAAAAAAAACAAAAAAAACCCTACCATCTCAAATGTTGACATTGATATCTCCACAACCACTGACCAGCTTTTTACCATTCAAACTGCATTTGAAAAGTCCATTTGCCTTTGTTGAAATTGAAATGTAAAGCTAGCCCTTACCAATTTCTTACAAGGTTAGTTTACATCATGATATACAGTAGGGCCCTGGGAACATAGGGATAACCCTGTTTCATGTCTGCCTCTCCACTGTCTGATATACAATAAAGGTGAAATAATAAAAATGAATCCTTGAAAAAAATCATTATCACTTTTAGGATACATTAGCCCAAACTGACCAGTCACAGTTCTTGCAATCTCCATGTGGCATCTCCACAGCTGCTGTAGCACAAACATGCTTATATTTTGAAGGAGGCATACATCAGTTACGACGTAGCTTTGGAGCCTAGCTGCCCTCGCTACACAATAACCCCATTAACGCACAAATAAACTTAATAATAAATAACCTAGCCAGGCTAACTGTTTTTCTGTGCTCCCAGTTTTAATGCTAAGCTAAGCAAACCATCTCTTGGCTGCAGCTTCATATTTAACAGACAAATATGAGAGTGGCATCAGTCTTCTCATCTAACTCTCAGCAAGAAACAAAATATAAGCATATTTCCTAAAATGTTGAACTATTGCTTTAATGAAGCATGGTGAAATACACTGCAATAAATACTATCTTTTGGTGTTGATTCAGCTTTATGGTAATTTTTGAGGCTGTAGTTTGTGATATTGAACTGTAATATATTATAAGGCGTTTGTGTTATTTTGTCCACACACTGTGTTTGAGTGCACTCAGATTTATTCAGGGTCTGTCCCCTGTGGGGCACAATGGATAGTATTTTTGGCTTAAGCCATTTATCCAGGCTGGTCTCTAGCAGCCCACTTATCTCCCCTCCATGTGATTTATGCAGAGTCAGTGTCTCCCCACACAAATCTGACCATCTTAGGGATGGAAAACATTCCCTGTTGAGTTTTCCCGCCAGGGGTTCGCCGCCACCATCTGGCTCAGCACAGATGTAGAGACCCATAAACACACTCAATGCAAATAGACACATAGAGAAATATACACACTACTCCAGTAGTAATGTGATTCCTTTATATTAGGGCATCAATTCAGATATAAATACACACTTTTATTACAGAAGGGAGAACAGAAGGAGAGGAGGTGAGGAGGATGTCAGAGAAAGGGGGTTTCAACAAAGATACAGTAGATGAAAAGATGAAAAAGAGAATACAGACCCTAAGTTGTGTTGACATTGGCTTTGCTTCTTCATTGTTTGGGATCCCATACTGTAGACCCCACTACTGTATGTGTAAGAACAAGACTGTACAGCAACGCTAGCAGCTCTGTAAGGCTGCACTTACATTGCTTTGAGCTAAATTCTAAAATCAGCATAATGATGAGGTCAAAATGTCAATGCTAACATGCTGATGTTTAGCATGTTCACATTCATCATAGTTTGGCAATGTTATCATTTGCTAATTAGCGCTAAACACATAGTAGGCTATAGCTGAGGCTGTTGGGAATTAAATTGGTTTTGGGAAAACTGAAACTTTGGCCTGATGATGGTGCAAGGTGACAAGTCAGAGGATCACCAAAGTTATTACAATTTATCCTGAAGGGAGCATGAATTTCTGTACAAACTTTGGTGCTAATCCAGATGATCTTGAAATTTCACTGGAAACTTTTACCTGCTGATGGCACTTCAAAAATTCAAGGCATCATAAAAGTCAGTAATTCTCTGGAAAGCATGAATGTCTAGACTAAAGTTAATGACAATCCATATAATAACTGAGACATTTAAGTCTGGACCAAAGTAATGGACCAACTGACCAACATTGCAATAGAGCAGTGTGGCTAATGATAATAATAATAATAAAAAAATCAACCAATTCCTTTTTAAATTCTTCTTACCTCACTAAACCCCAATATGTAGACATTTTAAAGTGGTAACCATTCCCTTTGCCACAAAGTGAGCTTGCACATTCAATGAAGGGTGGTCAAATATGCAAATGACCATAAAGCATTGTTATTACATCAAATAAGGAATATTTTTCTAGCTTTATGTTATATGGACTATGCATGGATGCATATATTCTATGTTTGCCAAAAAGTTATTCAGAGACTAAGAACATTACAGTAGTGATGTTAACGTTTGGGGTCACACTCCCTTTTATGAACAATAAAATAACAGAAATCCAAACACACTTGTTTCGGATTTGGGAGGGATAGCGCTGTATAAAAAATTCTGTTAACACTAATCACGGATAGGAAGCATATGAAAATCTATTGCTGTTTTACGGGGGGGTCTTAAAGAACCCAAACAGAAGTAAAGCATATATTTCTGTAGCTTCTGAAGCGCCATAAGTTAAAAATTATATTTATAAGCAATTTCTCATAAAATTAGGAAAAGTGATGGAGGTTTCAAGGTGATAAAAACGACAACAAAACAATATTGAGTATGTTTTCTGAGCTGTTAAAGACGCCCCGGGTTATCTAGGACCACAAACAGAAAGTCTCAGCATGACAAAGATTCCTGGTGTTTGCTAGAATCCAAGTTTTGATCTCAGCCTCTGCTTGAAATCCAAGGGAGAAGTGCACTCTGCTGGCCAAAGCATGAGGAAACAGCAGAGGAATGGAAAGCGAAAAGAGACCAACACTGGAGGAAAAGTTGCCTTTTGAAGTTGGCCAACAGAAAAGTTTTGATTCAAGTCTCCCACATCTGCCTGCTGCCTCATGCAAGAATCCTGGAATCCCCCACCCCCTCATCATCACCGTCTCTCTCACACACACACACGCACACACACACACACTTCCAATCTACCGGCACAGAGCATGAAAACAAACATTTTCAAGGAAGTTCTTAAGCCAATTGGCAGATAAGCATTGCTGCTTACTGAACACGCGCGCACACACACACACACACACACACACACACACACAAAAGTCATACAACTGGAGCAGAAGCTAATGACATGAACTGACACTGACCTAGTTTCCAAAAGGGCGATGATAAAGAGAGAGTGAAAAGAGGAAGATTTGGAAGAGGTAAAGAAACTCCAGGGCATGTTGTGCTTGAGGACACAGTGTGTTGTGCATGTGAGTGTTTATGTGTGTTTGTTTTCGCCAAGAGAGGCCTGCCAACAGCCAACAGTCCACACACCCATCAGAGCTTCAGAGACAAGCCGTCATGCTAAGCCGGGGTAGAGGGCTGAGGTCTGAGAATAGAGGGAGGTAAAAGCTCAAGTAGAGCACTGCTAAGGAGTGAGGCGATCTCTGTGGGGGTTACACACACACTCATCTATTCTGCACTGACTCTGGCCAACAGCAACTTACTGTATACTCATTTAACAGAGACTTTTGGCTCGCTCCTCTGCACAGCATGTCCTTGCTGGTTCCTGACTTGTGGAAACAGAACCAGGCACAAAATCTATTCCGTCTCTTTGTTTATGTGCATTTGTTTGCAAACCTCACATGACTTACGTCTCCTCCTCTGCACTGTCTCTGGAGGAACATACATATAGATTTTGGCATGCCAGTAACTGCTGCAAAACAGCCCAGTCAGTGGCCAAGTCTTGTTTTGTTTCCCCCCAGATTTGAACTCTGTGTGACTCTGATAACATTGAAACGAGGAACAATTTCATGCTCTCGTACTCTGGCTGCTTTTTATGACTTTAATTGTTCCATTAAGGCGCTTCAGGGTCTGGGAATGCTTTGTCACACGCACAGAGTGTGTGTGTGTGTGTAAAGTTAATGCCCCCAGGCTCATCGGCACTCAAGTTTATTCTTTAAAGGAATTCAAAGTGTTCAGGCTATAATACTACTCTGGATCTGAACCAAAGCCACAGAACCTGAAGATTATATTGAAGGTTATCCTTTCCCGTTTCAGAGTCATGTCATGTCACTGGCTGGGTTCAAGGAATGCACACGCATGTTCTAACAAATGCACACACAACACGTGGTTGCACAGATTAAGATGTGTCTACTGTAGTTTCAGATGCAGACTTCATCATAAAATGAGTTACAGCTGACCACAGTGTCCATTTAGTGGAAGCTAGTGGACATTATTCAGTCCATTTAATCCTTGGTTTACATGATTACAAAAGTTAGAGAGTGGTTAGATATTAGAATTGTTTTTATTATAGATTAATCAGCCAAATATTTTCTTAATTGATTAATCTTTAGATTTCTAAAATGTCTGAAAATACAGAAAAATGTAAGTCACAATTTCCCCCAAACTAGAGTTGACTTATTCAAATTGATTGATTTGTCCCACCTACAGTCCAAAACCCAAATATATTCAGTCTAATAATAGAAAACACTAGCAAATATCCACACTTGAGAAGCTGCACCATTTTAACTTAGCCAACATAATTGCCCAAAATAAAGCAAATGCAATTAGACAAGTAGCCTTTTAATATAAAAGTTTGTATACATCTGGAAGTTAAAAATGACGAACGTGCTTAATACAGGCAATTAAAATATACCTTTCTACCTTACCGGACATTGCTCTTTACAATTTGCCTCTTATTTATCCATTCTCATTATCTATAGACAAACATTGGCATCATGTTAATAACCCTAACCTAATTACTTATCATAAGGAGAATCAGCTTATGTTTCTTCCCAAACTGCTTATGCAGTGACACAATGGATGTATAGAGTGACACCACATGTTGCCTGCTTCTGCTTTGACATGAATGAGGGGTCAAAGGTCAAACAGTGACCTCACAGATTTGACAATATGTGACCATCAGCAGGTCTCTTAAGTCTAAAACAATGGCATCACACACTAGGTCATTGCTGTTCTTGGTGAGCTGTTTTGGGCGAGGTCCGCGTGACTCAGAGAAAACCCAGAGGGGATGGAACGGACGTAAAGCAGGAAAATCACTTCACTTGGTAAAATAAAATGTACTTAATTTCACACTTATGATACCGTCATGTTAATAGATGATAGTTATTTCTGATTCTTATTTTGGTGAGAGACACTTTCAGTTTCTAGTTGTTTGCTGACTGAATCCGATAATATGCAGATATCATTATCTTATTTAACATGTACACAAAGTGTGAAGGAAAGAGCATAACATGTTGAATTCCTGGTCCTTGTACCAGATAAGCCCTCTTTTTGACACCCCAAAAGCTAGGCATTGTGGGAAGTTATGTGAGATCTGTGATTACATTTGACAGAAAGGCTTTAAGTGTTGTTTTTCTTTAGATACCCTGTCAGTGTTTTTATCGGTCTATACCAGAGCTGCTTCTTTCCCCCCATCAGTTGCTAGTGGTTTCTTGATCTCAGCCTAACAAGCTGTTCTTAGGGTGATTAACGTGGGCGAGACCCTCCAAGCCTCTCAGAGGATGATGAGGGCCACAGCCCGAAAACAGCCAGCTGCATACTTTCAGCACACAGTCATCTTTCACTTCACCAAAATCTGCAAGTGACAAGCTGCTGAAAACTGATGGGAAAGTGTGGCAGCAATTATTATAGGCTGTTTACTACCACTCATTTTCACTGCTCTTTCAGACACATCTGTTTCAAGAACACTGAAGTAACGAACAAAATACAGGATACAGCCATTGTAATTTAAATCATTGGTTTGAGCATATATGTATTTGCCATATTTCATCATGAGCATGTTATAGTCTGTTAGTGAATACAAGAAAATGGAGAAAAGCAACAACCACATACACATTTTTGAAGTATTTTAGAAATCTAGCCAGAGAATATTTGACCAAGCAAGAAAACATATTTTGGTATATGCTGAAGGGGAATGAGCTCTCATTAAGACTGATAGCACCATCTTGTGGCTTAATGAATGCAGGCAGTTAAAAATGTTCATTACTTGATTTACATAGAAATTCTTTTTCTAGGTGTGAGCTCAAGTGAAGAAACTGAAATCAATATATTTATGAAAGAACATTTTTAAAACATGTCTTGACCATGTGAAATAGGAGTTATTAGCCAATCAGACAATAATTTTACAAATGCCAATTAGAAGGGGCATTTGAAATACCTAGATTCATTGCTCTGAAGTTGTTTTGTACGATTTTCATTAAGTTTCTATTGTTGCTAGTATTATGCTGACCTTAAACATGCAGAACAAATCATTTAATTTTCATTGCATGGCTAGAGCTGTAACAATTTTCAAGTGTTGCTGTACAATTAATTGTCTCAGAAATAATTGAATTCCAGGATAACGCTTTTGGTTATATATCACTGTCATGTGACCCAGATTATGTAATAACACAAATACATAGCCTATGTAGTAAACAATGCCTCTTAATTATCATAAAAACTAATTTCTAACTGCATCACCCCTCGTCATTTTTGTTCTTATGAACGTCTATAGGGTAAAGTGCCAACAATTAAGAATTGAAATAATAATACAAAACATAGTCCGACCAATAATTACTTATATAATTACAATTTGGCATATCTAAACAAAATCCACAATAACCAGTCACACGCCTTAGCACCTTAGCTAATGCTAGCAATTAATTGCGGTTAAACAAATAAACCGTGATTATGCAAAAAAATTGACAAATAGACAAATAGCCTATGTTATAATTGTTACAGGCCTATGCATGGCTCTCACACACTTTGTGCAGAACTGGAATTGCTTTCAAGTTGCAACATGTGAAGTCAGCCCCAAGGAGAAGAGCCACAGTATAGTTAGTCCATATCGACGACATTTCATTTACGGGATTGTTCCGGTGTCGCCGGAGGTTCCGCCAGATGTCCCTCATTTTCGTCCGGATGTCCCTCATCTTCCGCTTTCTTTGTGTTGGCATTCTAAACTCTGGTCAATTCAAGAAACATCCTCCGAGCTAGAACAGACAATCAAAATATATTTATCTTTTCTTTTGGAGTAAAATTATCATCATACACTCGACAGCCATTTTAAATCCAGAGCTCGCCTCCCTATGTGCACTAGGCTATTTTACAGAGGGACCGTACCTGCGTCCAGAGCTTAGCACCGCCCAAGCCGATTGTGATTGGCTTAAAGAAATGCCAATAAACCAGAGGACGTTTTTCTCCTATCCCGAATGTTGTGTGGACTAGCCAGACCTTCCTCCGGAGCGCTGTGGAGATAGGTCTGGCAATGCGAGACTACAGTAAAGTGAACAATCATCTGTCTGCAGTTAATCATGTGTGCATTGGTATGTCTCAAAAAATCTTACCGAAGGCTCTTGACTCCATGGGCCCTATCTTGCACCTGGCACAGCGCAGCGTTTAGCCCGACGCCAGTGTCTTTGCTAGTTTAAGACTGACGCAGTTGTCAATGTCCCGTCCAGCGCCCATGTCGTTTAAAAAGTAATTTTTGCGCCCATGGGCGTGCTGGTCTTACAGGGAGGTGTGTCCAGGTGAATTCTTGGCGTATTGCTATCTTGAGTCAGCGGGAAGTGATCGCGTCATTAACCAACAAAAACCTGGTCTAAAGTCAATAACGCAGCATTTCACTGTTATTTTAACAGCGCATTAGTAAAATGCGCCTAGGCTCGTGCACAGCGCGCGCGCACACACACACACGCGCGCGCGCGCACACACACACACACACACACACACACACACACACACACACACACACACACACACAGGGAAGCGCAGCAGCACACAAACATGCAAACGATTACAAATAAAAATATTACAGTGCAAATCTGCCATCATAATATAAATGCGCTAAGGTACAAACGCGCCTGGCTTTTAAAGGGAATGGGAGATGACACTGATTGGTTTATTGCATGTTACGCCCAAAACACACCTATGAATTAATGAAGACACTAAGTACCACCCGTTTGAACCATGCGCCGTCAAACTAGCAAAAGTGGATTTGGACACGCCCTAAACTTCACGTATTTGCCAGTTTATCTGAGACTAAACTGCAAATCTCGTTCTGTAGATTCTGGTTACAGAGAGCATTTTAATTTTTCATACAGAATGCAACAGACAAAAAAAAAAAGTTATTTTTAGAATAGGAAATGGGGACACAAATAAATAACGAATAAAAACAAATAAACACGAGAAATTTAACATGTAAGATAATCATTCTGAAAGTAATTTCCTCCCGACACCAGTGATGGTGCTTAGATTACGCTTACATGTAGACTTTGAGTAAACACCAGCAAATTCAGCCTGAAAGGGAGTGAGATGTTGCTTTTCCTCCACAGCTTAACCAACAACATGCAGCTACATCACAGGTCTGTCATTCAGCACAAACTAAGATCCATGGTCACCACCACAAACAATGTCATCCCAGGAGTTTAAGTAATTCTCCTGTCCAATGTGTCTCCATTGGACAATGGCAACACAGTCCTGTCCTGCCCGGTCTTTGTCCCAAGAGGCCAAGGCCTTCTTTGGGTCCAGGTGATTCCAGTAAATTAAAATTCTTTGAATTCTGTTTCCATTGACCCATAAGTGGACACCCTAATTTGATTTTAGCCCCTTTTGTGTGCTGGAATCAACGGAGCGAGAGTTTAGGTAGCTAACGTTACGCGAGATGTAGCGTTATTCAAGGTGCAGTTCTTACCTCATCCATGTCCAGCAGAGACTGTTTCCCTTTAGCAGTCCCTCCAGGATTTCGCAGCCTTTTTTTTGAGATTGTTGCGGCCCAAACTGCTTGATTTCGCGGGAGCTTTTGTAAAAAATTGCAATAAAAGTTGCGATGTCTTTTGTATGTTTGCAATGAAGTTGCGGGAGACAGTGAAAGTTGCAAAAAAGTTGCGATTTTTTTTTTTTTTTTTGTATGGTTCTTTAAAAATAAAAAGGAAACTTGTTTTGGGGAGAATAAAACTACTCTGGGCTGAGATTTCCTAGTAACTTTACCAAAAAAGCTCAGGATGCTGTAAATGTTGGTATAATATGAAAATGGCTGGTGGATTTAAGACAAAAAATAATAATTTATTGAATCAATCAAATTTGAACATATCTGTCAGTGGCTTGTTGATCTTTACATTGTTAGTTATTTTCCTATCCTGGCCTGGCCTGGGAAACACATTCATACGGTTTGATAAAGTACTGACTTTAACTTATCATTGCACTTACAATAACGAGCGTAGCTGTCCTCAATTTAGGTCATCGTGTCATCTCATCTCCTTTTTCTCCTGCATCCGTGCATGCGTGTGTGTGTGTTTGTGTGTGTGCAAGCGTCAGTCGCGGGGGGCATGGAGCAGTAGCCCCACCCGCTGCAGAGAGCCGACAGCCAGGATGGAAACAGCAGCGACTTTTAAATCATTAAAGTATACATTGATGTTAAAATGTATCGGACGGTCTGAAATGTTTTGCACGGTCTTTCGCTGTACGTTTTGTTGGTAAATGAGTCACACGTCTCGTCTTCATATAAAAAACAAGGAAATGATCAACCCGTTCTCTCTCCCGATTGGTCATTGGCTCTCAGAGTGCACGTGGGACTGCTGTGATTGGTTGAAGTCGCGGGAAACTTCAGGTTATTGGTCAAATGTGCGGAAAAGTTGCGGTGATTGGTCAAAATTGCGAGTCGCACTAAATTCGCGGTGATTGGTTGAGTTCACGTGAATTGGCGCAATCGCGACATCGCGAAATCCTGGAGGGACTGCTTTAGTCTTGCATTGCCAGACCTATCTCCACAGCGCTGCTGAGTAAGGTCTGGCCCCTCCACACATACACTCCTAGATAGGAGGAAAAAAATGCTCTGGGTTGTTTGCATTTCTTTTACCAATCACAATGGTCTTGGGTGGCGCTAAGCTCCTGTCGCAAAGACGGTTGATCTGCCAAATGGACTCAGGAAGGAACTTGTTTTGGTGGAACATTTGCACTCCGCAAAAGAAAACGCCACATACAATATAAAATGAAGTTATTAACTGTTCACAGAATACAGTAACGTGAGCTATTTAAATTAGCTGGATAAATGGTTAAACGTCATTTGCTCTTACCAGTGTATCACCATGTGTATTTTGACCATAGCAAATCCCCGCCAATCGGTCCCAAAACGTCCCAGTTAGATAGTAAAGGCCGTAAACATATTCTTTGTAAATCTTTACAATCATTCCCCGAAAGAACCGAGCAGGCCTGCCTTGTTGCACAAAGTTCGTTGTTGTACCCAAAATGAATGGAGTATTGCAAGGCAAGGGACATCCGGTGGAATATCCAACGGCGCCAGATGTTCCAGCGATTATCCAGTAAATGAACTGTCGTCGATCCAGACTTTCCCCTTTATGCTACACCACACACACATAAAACAGAATTCAAAAAATATATAGTTAATAATACTATACACACATAAAGTAAGTGCAATGTCAGTGTAATAGGAGGGAAGTGCAAAAACAATGACTTTGTTTATAGTGGGAATGTAGGTAACACTGAGTGCCAAAGGGAGTGCAAATAATAAACAAACAAATAATAAACATATAATAATAATAATAATAATAATAATAATAACAACATATAATAATAATAAATACATCTCTAAATCTTTATTTATTATTTGTTTATTATTCAAGTAGCCCAAGTAAAATGTTACTTAGTTTTCTTTCTAGTTTTAGTAAAAGTGGAAGCTGACAGTGAGAGAGAGAGAGAGAGAGAGAGAGAGAGAGAGAGAGAGAGAGAGAGAGAGAGAGAAAGAGAGAGAGTTTGATTAGGGAGGAGATGCACCTGTGTTATGCTACAGCATGGTGCTACAGTAGCTAGCTCCTCCGCTGCTGCAAGCAATTAGCTAGCTAGGCGGCAGACGGAAGAAAGACCCCGGCGGCGCCCAGCCTTGAAAATTTCACAACCAGAATATGAGCTGAGCTTTATTCGCACCAGCAGCCTTTCTGACTGTAGTATTCTGTTACTAAAGATTAAACTTTTTGGTATTTCCTACGGTCCCTGTCTGTGTTGCTAGATGTGAGCCGTATACCCAGCTAACGTTAGCAAGAAAGTAGTTAGCTGTGGAAACCATTACCTAGCTACTTCTCCCCTAGCTAGCTACATTCAGTGAGAAATAATATATTATTTACCCTACTAACGTTACATTTACTTGTTACTCTAACGTTAACGTTAGCTACAGATTACGATTGTACATATAAATGCATGCAGGGGGTGTGAGTACTTTTACTTTCAATACTTTAAGAACTTTAAAATAATAGCATGTACTTTTACTTAAGTGCCATTTTGCACAATTGTAATGGAATATTTTTATATTACAGTATTTCTATTTTTACTTAACGCCTCTTCTCATTTATCCTTTTTAATCAATAAAGCTTATTTTCGGTTAAGCTTTTTTATTACATTATTTACATTTACAGTTAACAGTTAATTTGGTTAGTCGTATCCGCATTGCTACTGTAACGTTATTTATATACTGAACGAGTTACCATTAACCTAGTTAAGCATAGAGTGTGCCTGTGTCTCCAAAATCTTACCAGAGGCTCTTGACTCGTGTCTTCGGTCCTTTGGTCACATTCCATACCAGAATGTAAAAAAAATAAGTATTAAATTAACTCTTTCTTCCTTTGTGCAGCAGATTGCATCGAGCACTTTGATTGGCTCTTGAACTCTACAGGAAACTAATAACACCTTCCAAAATAAGACAACACATTACACCTTTGTGTCTCAGCTACACATGTTAATAAAACCTTGACACAATAAAAAGTTGTTTGTGAATATATATAATAATTTAATGTTCTGTGAATATATATAATAATTTTATGTTCTATAAATATTTTATTTCCATTAACTCATTTTTACAGTGTGTCTGTCATCTGGTAATGTGCAGTTTTCTGATATAATCATGAAATTTGGAGGACAAATCAATGCACTTACAACCTCCCTAGAGCCTGCACCTAAAAATAGCAGTTCAATTTTGTACTGTAAGATAAAGTAGCCTGGATTACTGGAAGTATAAGAAGAAATAAAGTTGGGTTTTTTGTGGTTGGAGGATTACCAATAAAAAATGTCAGACAAAGTCCAGTAATCCATTCTGTAAAAGAACTGAAGATGTATTTGATTACACTTTATGTGGAACAAAAACATTACTATTTGCATATTTGCCAGTTCATCTAAGACTAAACTGCAAATCTGTTTCTGTAGCATTTTAATTATTTATTCAGAATGTAACAAATAAGTGAGTTTCAAAACTCAAGCATGGAAATGAGGACACAAGGCAATAACAAATCAAAACAAATGAACACAAGACAAATTAGTTACCATATCAAAAATGATTCTGAAAGTCTGCCAACATTGTGGTAATTTCCTTCTGACATCAGTGATTGTGCTTTGACTTAAAACACCAGCAAATTCAGCCTGGGAGAGAGCGAGAGGGAGACAGGATGTTCTGCAGGCCAATTCTCAACACGGGGCGTGTGAGAATTTACTCAAATGGTAAGAAAATCGAACAATTCGCATATATAATATGAACTTTAATGACCAAATAATAAAATATTCTAGGAAGTGGCGTCTCACATGTTGACAGGTTGATTTAAAAGTGTTGAAAGGTTTAAACATTTCCTTTTTTTGCTAAGGCTAATATATGCATCTGACGGTCTATAAATGTGTGTTTTAGTGTCTTTGTAGGATTGGCTGTTTCAGACACAGCTCACTGCTTCCAGTGACGATGGGCAACTGGTTCTCCATGTGGAAACGCACCAGGTGACCCACACTCAAAAACACCTGATCACGAGTCCGCACCTGGTTACACAAAGACACAGGCAACAAGGTTAAACATTAAGGCCAGCTGCCATTTGCCTCGTCTCATGCTTTGTGTATTTAAAATCCAACAACACAACTCTAACCTGCCCATGTGGATCCACCAGCAGTAAGTGCCGCACGGTGGCTCCCTCCATCCCGCTGAGTACATACTGACGAGAGGCAGAGCTGCTCTCTCTGACCAGGAAATCCCCACTACAGGTGAGAAGTGACTCCGCCTGCTCTCTTCCTAACCTGGGATAAAGGACACAAAGTTACTGAGAAAGGAAGAGGGAGATATACATTAGCAGACAGACACATTAAAGTAATTCACTGGTAGTCAAGAAACAGGGATGTCGATTATCCACCTGCCATGGAACCAGCCTTCCTCCTGGATCAGGTGGATCTGTGTGTCAGAGAGTGGGGTACTGACCGCCGATACCACCGAGTCTGATGGAGATAGAAATATATAACGAATATAACAGTTCACAAGGATTGGTTGCTCCAACCGGGATTAGCTATAAACCAGGATTATTTTTGTATAATAGTAGTAGTAGTAGTAGTAGTAGTTTATTCAGTCATCATAAAAACAACAATTATACACATATCACAGTGTAAACTCCAACAGTAAATAGTGACTGAAAGGATTAGGCTGAAGCAAAAAAGAGAGTTGCACATTTTTAAATTCATATTGGCATTGTTTTATTGATTATGGTTCACTTTACAATTCTTTCGCGCCAAATCTTTAAACTTAAGGTTAAATAAATAGGTTTTATTGTAGACTGTTCTTAAAATCTCAGATTTTAAAACTCCAATTTAAACTCTGATTTGTGGTTAACTTTAAACTGACAGTTGAGGTGTCTAATAGACTCAACAGAAAAGTTGGAGCTGCTATCAAAACATAACAGTGAGCAAAAATCTTGCTGGCGCCACTCTTTCTTCTCCTACAGCTCTAATTGTGTGAAGTACAAATAACATTTTTCGTTCCGATACCTACAGTAACTGCTGCATGATGGTGCAGTGATGGCTATATTCATGGGCTTTTGTCTGTGATTGTTTTGATCAGAATTTTTTATTCTGGCCTATAGTATTTTCAATTATGGTTTATACTAATATTGCACATTGCTTCAAACCATTTAACTATGTAAGTTTTATTAAATCAGATTTTAATTAAACAAAGTTTACCTGAACTATAATTAACCCTATTAGTTTAAACTACACTTTCTCATGCACACAGTCACAGAGCAACACACGTTAATGAAGTATCATACAGACATATACAGTTATGTAGAACCATTTTAACTTGGGCTGGCAGTGTATTGATGAGTTTTACCTGCAGGTGGAGCTGGAGTTTCTTCTGTGATGGAGCAGTTCTCACACAGTGAAACAGGCTGAGATAAACGAACCTGCAACAGCACTAGATGAGTCATACACACAGGGTGTGTGTGTGTGTGTGTGTGTGTGTGTGTGTGTGTGTGTGTGTGTGTGTGTGTGTGTAAGCAGTGGTGTAGTCTAATGTATTGTAGTGGGTATACTGTAGTGTATATATATTGGCCAGAATCTGCCTTTTGGGGGGGTGGGCATATCATATTGGGGGGTCTGGGTGTTCTCCCCCAGGGAAGTTTTGAGCATCAACGACTTCATTTCCTGTATTGTATATACATTTTTATGCACCAATTCACAGTGGAAATACCTTTCTTTAGCCTATGTGAAGAAGAAAAACACAGATGATGATTCAAAATATATCAAAAATATAATGGAAAGTATTTTTTTGCATGTCATTGGGCATTTTTAAGTGGGTATATGGAAATCCTGGAGCTTTCTTAGTGGGTATACTGCGTATACCTGCGTATCACGTAGACTACACCACTGTGTGTAAGACATGACCAGAAAGTCGCTGACTTAATTCCCAGACTAGCACAATAATTCTGGGAAGTTATTACCAACAACTGAGGTGTCCTTGAGCAAGGCACTTAAAGCTCAACTGCTTCTGCTCAGTGGCCAACAGACAAAAAAAAGATTTTTTTTTTTCTTTTTAAAGTGTAAAATTATCTTTAAAAAATCAACATACTTCAAATTAGGCAGTCCACTACTGACATAATGATATAATGCCACACATATTAAACCATTGTAACATTTACAACTGCACAATATCAGCGGGCCCTTACCCCTTGTATGTCAGCATCCTGTTTGTCCTCTCTTGTAATCCGCAGGTCCTCTATTCCACCAGCGGGCGGCGTCTTTCCCGGGATCACATTGTAGTAGTCACGGTGCTTCCTGGCTTCTCCTTCCTGCTCTAACCTTTGGTCTGTTATTGTCTCCTCTGGGCTCCATTTCTGACAGATTCTCACTGCTGCTGACCTGCACGCAAAAAGTTACATGATGTTCACCTCACTGCCTCCGCTGTGGAGAAGCTGTGACATGACTGTTACTGCTGCACTAATGCACACGCATATATGCAGTCAAGATGAGTACACACACACACACACACACACACACACACACACACACACAAAATAACACTTACAAAGATAGAGACAAATACTCAAATCAAAAGCATAGATTCCTTTGAGTTTGCCGAATAAAACTGAGTCCCTCTGCGCCAAACTGTGCTACACAAAGAAATGGCTGCAACTAATAATTATTTTCATTATTGATTAATCTGCCAATTGTTGTCTTGGTTCGGTTATAGAAGATTACATAGTGAAAAATACTTAAAAATTCCCAAAGCGAAGATTATCTGTCTATAAGACAAAGTAAAGTATCAAATGTTCTCATTTGAGAAGCTAGAACCAGCAAATGTTTGGCATTTTTGCTTGAAACATTAATCAAACGATTACTAGAGTATCAAATCATTGTAGTTTCATTTTCTGTCGATCAGCTAATCTATTAATCAACTCATCTTTCAGCTCTACACAAATATACAAACACAAAAACCAAGTAACCCAAGGATGAGGCGCCCCGGATCAAACTCAAACTCAAAAAGAACTATGCTATTATAAAACCCAGTGAAAAGAATTATAGGCCAATGTAGAGAGTCTAAATTGCACTTGTGATCAGATGGGTGAAGTAGACAGAAGGACAACCTGGGATTGTTGGAGAGGAGCGATGGTGTGTGGCTGAGAAGTTGGCGGAAACGAGTCTCAAAAGCCTGACCGATGCTGTTGATAACCTCACCGGCACAACCCCGGGGACACTCCAGGATGTGACATGCTGACAGAGAGAGAGAAAGAGAGACAAGGTTGTGCATTTAAACAATGAAGGCAGAAAGTCCAATGGAAGCCGCGCTTATCGTAATGTGAAATTAAACTGTCCACCTCTCTGATTGACGAGGTCCTTGGCAACATAAGCGATGTAATCTGCCATGTCCTGTAAACAAATTGAGAGAAAAATAACAGAAAGCTGAACAGCAGCCACTGTGGCCACAAAATGGCAGTTACAAGATGCTAAATGCTAATATAAACAACGTGTCTACATAGCTTATAATTTAACAGTAGCACAAGTAGATAAGACAATAATGAAGTCAGAAAGCCGACATAATAATGTCAGTTACACAGCAGAATCTGTCTAAAGTTTGTTAACATTAGCCACCATAAGCTACTGGTCATACCAGAACAAGTAAGACTGTGGCAGCAAAACCCCTGAGTGTATTGAATTTAGCAATGGTGCATTTTGTTGCCCATGCATTCAACCTTTCATTTGTAAAAGAAGGAATGTGTTATTTCTTCTTTCAAAAGTTACATAATCTCGCTTTAAAGGTATTCTCTGTATTTCTCTGTATGTGCACAAGGTCAATGAAAAACCTCTTGACTGTGTTGTTGTTGTTGTTGTTGTTGTTGTTGTTGTTGTTGTTGTGTAGTTTACTTAATAACCTGTACATCTGGTGGGTTTAGGATCTGTAATCAGCCTTGCGATTTCTAATCTTTTCCTAATTTGATTATTGAAAACACAGCAGACATTTTCAGTAAATGGACATCCACGTGTATTCTCTGTTTAATTAATTCACTCCCTATCAGTGGTTCTCTGATACTAATACTAGAGCAGAGTCAGCTGAATATGTTTCACCATAAAGCCTCTGTGGCAGATTGATTTAATTCCCCCCGCTATCTTCTATGTGTCCAAGCCAACAGAGCCGAGGCTTAGAGCACACTACAAGATTATTTTAGCTAATTAATTAAACAGCGAGCTATAATCCCATCCATAGCTTTGCTGGTGTTGTGTTTCCCAGAGAGAAACTGCCTCCCTGTTCTCTACAATCTTTGGCCAGTGTGATGTTGCAGTATCAAAATGGCAATGAAATATTAGAGTGTGTACCCAGCATTTGTATTCACTGTTTGAGCAAACCATAAATAACAGATTTTGTTAGTCAAGCAGTTTATTAAGCAGGGTTTGACCTAGACAGCAGCTACTGTAACAACAGACATGTCCTGCTGGCTGTTCAGACAGTCATTAACTGTGCAGCATTGATTTTTTTCTTTTTTCACTCAGGATAAATAACCCATAGTCTGTCATATGGAAATAATGCGGGCATAGAGGGGAAAAAGAAAAAAATAGATACCAGTAATTAGTTTGACACAGATTCGTCGAGGTGTAAAGATGATGAAAGCACAAACCAGCTTTGATGGGATTACATTTCACTGGAATTATACCTTGTGCGATTTTATGTGACCAATCAAATTGGTTGATTTATTGATTGATGGTTGTATTAAGTCACAAAAAATGATTTTATAAATTGTTTATACAGTAGAAACGCAATATCCTGAGAAGCCAATCAGAGATAAGAATTTGAGTCCTCACAGTTGTCCGCTGATATTCTGCCAAACATAACATTATTTTTTTCTTTTGTTTTATATGTGTAAAATCCTTCCAGTTGCAATTGACAACTTTCTAATCTATTTATAATATACAATAATGAGTAAATGTCTGAAACAACAAGAAAACCAAAGTGAAACAGGGAGGAAACTTCTGCTGAGAGGAGGTCATTAAAGAAATCTTAATAATAGGGGAATTTAGTGCCATATTGATATGTGCAGACAATGAAGGTGCATGAAAAGTGATTGCAAACAAAATCAATGTAAGGCTAAATGTTGTTTCTTTGCATCCCGCAAAGTGTTGTAACATTCTATCAAATTTTTTAATCAAATTTAATAAAAGTAGGCTGAAGCTATGATGAATTAAACATATTGCTTCAGATAACTTATTCATCACCAATGATATTTTGTACAATCATTTCCATACGTGCCTCAGAAGGTGTGTGCTCACTTGTTTTTGTACTGCAGTCATCTAGAATCTACTCTTAAGACACCTTTTGTGGCTCTCTTGTCTTTAAGAGTATTTTTAGTCAGAAGGAAATTTGATAAAAAGCATTTATTCTTAAAGTGCCCATATTATGAAAAAATCACTTTTTCTGGGATTTGGGGTGTTATGTTGTGTCTCTGGTGCTTCCACACACATACAAACTTTGAAATAAATCCATCCATGCTGTTTTGAGTGAGATACGGTTTCTGAATGTGTCCTGCCTTCAGTCTCTGGGTGAGCTGTTCAAAATCGGCACAGCTTGTGACGTCACAAGCCGAAACGAGCAGGCTAACCGCAACCATTAGCTCGTAGCGTCAGCATGCTAACGCTAATGCTAACGCTAGCATGCTAACGCTAGCATGCTACCTCATTCTCAATAGCAAAGCACTGCTACAACACACACAAGTTCACCATAATCTACAAAAGAACTACTTACATGTGCGCCCTCATTTAGAAGTCTCCCAGCTAATCCTGCCTTGTAACTGACCGAAGTTGTAGAAACAGCCTTTCTTTTACGGTCTATGGAGCTAGCTAGCTGACATGATCTACATCTGAGCTACTGCACATGTGCGAGTGCAATCAAAGATAGTACAGAAGAAGAAGAAGAAAAGAGGTCTCACTCTGTAGCTAAAACAGAGACCAGCTGAAAAGAGGAGCTGCAGCAGTGAGAGAGAGCGGTGCAGTACAACAAAAATATGGTGTTTTTTGAAAATTAAACCATGTAAACCTATTCTGGTACAACCTTAAAATACAATTATGAACCTGAAAATGAGCATAATATGGCTGCTTTAAGTTTGTGAGTAGAAAGAGTGAAGGATTTTATTATTTTATTTCACTTATCTTATTTATCTTTCATTTAAGTCCAAAATTTCACTTTTAATGGCTTGATAAATACGGGCCCAGACCTCGCACCACCAATTAAAAGTAAAGAGGGATCTAGGGTTGGGGTAGGAAATAATTCAATCCTCCACAAACCCAGCTGTAATCAAATTACTCACTGCGTATGTGTGTGTGTGTGTTAGTGTCCCTATCTGTCCATGAACATGTTGGTACATGTGAAACATTTGAGAATATGAACATACTGGATCTCCTCCTGAGGCAAATGAAATGGCCTGCATGGGGTGGTGGGCAATCTTCTGAGGATGAGGAAAAAAGAGAGAGAGAAAAACAGAAGCACAGAATTTTTTTTAATGCAATGCCTCAATAATTTAGATGCATCACAGTTAGAATTTGGTTAAGCGTGCTGAAGCTGTCACCTGTAAGGAGGAGGCAGCAATCAGAGTCAAGCTGTCTGTGGAGACAGTGAGGATGCTCCTGCTCCCAGAAAACTGTAGGTTGATTTGACCCAGAAGAGCAGACAGTCCCTTGCATACAGGCTGATGATGACAAAAATCAGTTATTCTAGCTGTGTCTGTGTTGATTGTAGTGTGTGTGTGTGTGTGTGTGTGTGTGTGTGTGTTGGGTGTGTCTTACCCTCCCATTTTTCACTGCTCTCTTGGCTGATGTCCTCTCACACAGTCTGCTGATTGCCTCACTGTGCATGTGCACACACGCGCGCGCGCACACACACACACACACACACACACACACACAAACAGATTAGAAACATGTACACATACACACACCAAACACAGAGATACCTTTGTAAATATGTGATCCAGTGTGCCCTGCTAACATGTGACTTGCATGTGAGAACATGAGGAAGGAAACTACTTTACAATAAGCTTATCCACAGTATATCAGTGAAATAAAATGTACTGCAACATGCAACAAGCAAAAGTTTTGTCAGCAATATGTACTTGACGTATCAAGTTAATATCAATGAGCCCTTGCCTGTTTAGGTAAAGCTATACATACAGTACATACAAAAATATGTAGATGAAAAGGAGATAGATTTGACTATTAAAACACTGACTGATCTATGATAAGATTGGCTACAAAAATACTCCTGGTATGTGTGCTCATATTAAAGGGGTGATAGAATGCAAAACCGATTTTACCTTGTCATAGTTGATTAACGACAGTTTGGTGGGTAAATAGGACATACATAGAACCTCAAAATCTCATTGACACCGCTTTCCTCTGCAAATCTCACAATTTGAAACTGCCTCTGAAAACGGGCAAATCTCAACGAACCACCGAGTTGACGTCAACTCGGTAGCTCCTCCTTATTTGGCTCTAGTCTCTATCTTTGTCACGCCCCAACATTTACATAGGCTACACCACTGATCTGAGATCAGGTAGTCGTCTGAATAGGTCGCGCAGATCTCAGAAATTGTATACATTGTTCGTCTGCTATTTCATCACTAAATTCACTTCTGAGACTTTTTTTATGAGAGAAATCAACTATGTAGAGGTCAAACATAGGCCGTTTTACAAAAATTGATGGCTAATTGCAAATGTTGTCCAACTGTGTGTCAGAGTTCAGCGGCCGGTGCTGCCTGGGTTTCTGCCTCGCCGCCCGGCCTGTCCTCCTTCACAGACCCCAGCCCGCTGTGAGCTAGATGGAGCTCCGTCACGGCCGGCAGCCCGCTGCACTCCATACCCGCACAAAGTCACTGTTTTTGGGTTACTGGACTACCAAACGCCGCTGCCCTGACAGAGCTCCAGGGCCTGCAGCTCCCCTCTTCCTGCTAAATGGCTGGTGTGTGTGAGTGAGAGTGTGGTCAGCGAGCTTGTTACGCCAGCAATCTCTTACCACAGATTCCAGTTAATCTTATAATGGATATGTGTGTTGAGTTATTTTATCAAACGATCGGGGAAATAAACGCTGTGAGTGAGCTGGGTGGAGCTCTATCAATGAGAGCTAGCTTGCCTCCTCCTAACGAGACCTCTGAAATTCACAAAAATGCATTAAATTGAAATCGGACAAAAGTGTTAGCTAAGCTTTGTAAAACCTTAGGGTAGCTGTGATATACATGCTGTGACGAAATTCAAAGTGTAAATATACTATAGTTATGCCGAAAGTGTAGCGGCGACCTTTTCCCATAGGATTGAATGGGACACATAGCCTAGCTAGCAGCTCCTCCTAACGAGACCCCTCAAATTCACAAAAATGCCTTAAATTGAAATCGGACAAAAGTGTTAGCTTTGTAAGACCTTAGGGTAGCTGTGATATACATGCCGTGATGTAATTCAAACTGTAAATATACTATAGTTATGCCACCAGACTGTGTGGAGCTCATGAAGTCCGACACAGTTTACCAAATTTGCAATTAGCCATACATTTTCGTAAGACGGCCCATATTTGAGCTTTATATAGTTGATTTCTCGCATAAAAAAGTCTCAGAAGTGAATTTAGTAACAAAATAGCAGACAAACAATGACATATATAACATTGCAGTGTCTGAAATATGAGACCTGCTGTCTCGTCTCCAATGTATGTGTATGTGCGCTCAACCAATCAGCGCGCAGCTCATCTAAATATTCATGAGCATACCATATTTGGAAGAAAAGCTCTTGTTCCAAATAGGGCCATATTCACAGGGTAGTTTAGGGCCCACAGAATAGCACTCGGGCTATTTTCAGCCCAACCAATGTTGCATACCCTATAAGGAGACCTTAAAGTGCCCATATTATGAAAAAAATCACTTTTCTGTTTGTTTGTGTCTCTGGTGCTTCCACACGCATACAAACTTGGAAAAAAAAACATCCATGCTGTTTTGAGTGAGATACGGGTTTCTGAATGTGTCCTGCCTTCAGTCTCCGGGTGAGCTGTTCAAAATCGGCAGGGCTTTTTATGTCACTAGCCGAAATTAGGTGGCTAACCGTAGCATGCTAGCGCTAGCATGCTAGCTCGTTCTGAATGGCAAAACACTGCTACAACACACACTAGTTCACCAAAATCTACAAAAGAACTAAAAAGAACTTACATGTCCCTATTCTGCAGGTATTCCACGCAAAGTTGGAAGTGCACCCTCGTTTAGAAGAAGTCTCCCAGCTAATCCTGCCTTGTACTACTGAAGTAGTAGAAACAAACAGCTAGCTAGATGATGTGATCCTTACCTAGCTACTGCGCATGTGCGCCTCCCAACAAAGATGGGATAGAAATGTGATGCCTCACTCTGTAGCTAAAACAGAGACCTGAACACACAGGGTGAAAAGAGGATCTGCAGCAATGTGCAGTACAACAAAAATATGGTGTTTTTTTTTAAATTAAACCATGTAAACCTTTTCTGGTCCAACCTCAAAATACAATTATGAACCTGAAAATTAGCATAATATGGCCACTTTAAGGAACAGTGTGAAATATCCTATATAATCATTCTATCACCCCTTTAAGCTGTAATTCTTCAGAGCTTTGCAGTTGCTTGTTTTCAGAGAGCTGACGCTTGGGTCAGAGAGGCCAAACACCAACAAACACACACATACATAAGTAACATCCCACTATCTAGGAAACAAGACTTTTTTTTTTTTCCAGGAAGTGCTTTTCTTCTCCTTGAAAACAAATTGTATGTAATTGATTGAGGTCTCGCTCCCTCTCTCTCTTCTCTTAATAAGACTATGAGAGATCATTAGGAGGAAATTCATCTAATTAGATTTTCTGCCCCATCATTCAGCAGTGTTGTTGTGAACAGAAGTAGCTGTGTCCTTCGGCGTTATGGCATCCAGCACAAGGATGTCAATATCAAATGAGGAGAAAGCCCCGGTTTATGAAACATTATACATTTAATTTGATTTCCCCCTTTGAAACATTTTTCAAATAAACCACACGTGTTGCTTGGCGACTATATGTTATAAAGCAGTTTCCTCTTGTTAGTGAAGGAGACCATATGTAATAATGGAAGGCCAAGTCCAAACAGTTTCAGAATTCTATCATTACGTTAACCTCATGACAAAAACTAACGGAGGCCAAACTCCAGAATCACAAGTAACTCCATTACAAACATGCATGCACACACATACAGTAGAGAGAGAGAGAGTCTGTGTGTGTGTGTGTGTGTGTGTGTGTGTGCGCACGGTGGTAGTGGGAGGACCTCCTACCGTGTGACTTTCATTCTCGTATCAAAGTCGAGGGTTCTCATGGACTGGGTCACCTCCACACTACCCATGTACTAGTAAAACACAACAAAACACCAGTTACTCACGGATTCCAATGTAAAATAATATATCTAGAAACAGTCATAATAAAAGTCTTAAGTGATCTTAGACAGAGTGCTTATGTGGGCAATGCTTCCAGCCTGTTTCTCTTTAATTTAAAGGGTAACTTTATTTTTTTGTTCAACCTGGACCCTATTTTCCTATGTTTTTGTGTTTAAGTGACTGATGGGAACAAGAATCTTCGAAATTGGTCCAGAATAAGCAAGATTGCTGCAGTCAACAGTCAGCAAAACAAGCTACAATGTAAGTTAATGGGCAATTGCGCACCTTCAATTCACGTCAAAAAAGTGCTTGTTTTGCCACTGACATGCTCAGATTACTGTTCCAAGTGTCTAAAACATTATGGAAAGGATCCACACAGAGATAGACCTTTCAGTTAAAGAGTAAGATCCTTTTTTTAAACATAAAAACATCCCTGAGATCACTATCGCTAAACCCACCAGACTCCATGTAAACAAATAGGAATTTTATCATTGTAAAATACACCATTCAAAATCGACAGAAACAAAATGAGACTATGAAAAGCCGTTTTGGTTTGTTTTTCCACTGTTCCAACAATCACCACTCTGGTTTGGTTGAAATAAACCCTTAATTGACCCATTTACATGTGGAAATATGCTGGCTCTATACACCCTAAAAGTATTGATTATTTAAATGGAGTCTGGTTGGTCACTTGCGCGTCTGGTTTGAAACCGCCGCTATGCAGATGACAGCCAACTGTATATCTGTAGTTCCTGATGACCTCAAACATCTAAATTGATTAACAACTGCTCAAGAAACATTATAAATACTGGAGCAGATTCAAAGAAAGACAAAGTTTTAAGTGGACTTGGCGACAGGTTCAATCTGCGGCAAAAAGTTTAGGAATCACTTATTGTATACTGCATTTTTCCAAGAAATAGCAAAACTCAAACCATATATTTTCTGACATTGCACATTTCGGTCATGCTTTTATTTTCTCTCTTCATGGCTGTCTTTCAACAATCAATAATCTTTGGCAGGCTGGACTACCCAGGAAATCAATAAAAAACTATTTAAGAAAAACAAGACTAACAGTAAGGCTGTACTAAATGAACAGCATGCTAATATGCTGGCAGGAACAATGCTATCATGCTGATGTTTAGCAGATTTAATGTTCACCATCTTAGTTTAATACTGTATGCTAACATTTGCTTATTAGAACAAACTACAAACTACAGCTGAGGCTGAAAGTCATTTGTTTTTCAGGGATTGGTCATTAATCAAAGTATTTAGCGAATTGATGATGGCAAATAAAAAATTAAGGGATCACTAAAGTTGTTACAACCCCCCTGAGGGGGACATAAATGTCTACCAATAGTTGACAAAATCTTGCACACAAAACCTTATAATGGCACAAGATGAAAAGTCGTTAGGATTTATCATCTGGTAACCATGAAGAAAAAAATTCTGGTGCCAATCCATCCAGTAAATGTTGAGATATTTCATCGTACAAGAAAACTTTGACCGGCTATTAGTTCTAGAGGAGAAATCATCAAAGGCAATCATCAAGTGCAGCATTAAATGTATGCACATACAGTTATCCTTATGGACCAAAACTGTGGACTAGCCTGTCCATAGTTATCCGACATGCAACTTCTGCACTTAAGAAATAGTTTTGGACATCTTGACATGTAGTTAATGCAACCAGACAACATTTTTGCCATGTGCCTGGATACACTTTGGCCAGTCCCACTTCTATTGGCCCTGCGCTTCAACAGAGCAGACCAGAGCCTATAGGCTGGAGGCAGGATGAGTAAGTCTACTGATGAAGACCAGACTTAAATCAATATGTGTGTGTGTGTGTGTGTGTGTGTGTGGTGTGTGTGTGTTTATAAAGGACAATAAAACAGTCCGTTCTCATTTCCATCAGTGGTCAGCTCACAGGCCCTGCTCTTAATCACCCATGCGGACACACCTCCGGTTTTAGGACAGCATGGGCTCTGCTGATACCGGATACATTCACACACACACACACACACACACACACACAGAAGTAGAGCAGATCTAGAGAGAAGCAGAGAGCCAGGATGAGTCACTACTGCCTACACAGGAAGCTTAATCTGAGAGGGGGGGGATGAACGTACGAAAGTGAGTGTGATGGTGTGGAAAGAGCACAGGGAGACAGAGTGTATATATGTGTGTGTGTGTGTGTGTGTGTGTGTGTGTGTGTGTGTGTGTGTGTGTGTGTGTGTGTGTGCGTGTGTGCGTGTGTGTCAATGGTTCTGTATGTCTGTGTGTTTGTTGGCACTGGTAGGAATTATTAGTAAAGACTTTCTTGCAGTGTAAAGTGAAGAAGCTTTCACACTGACACACAATTAATATTTTAGTAATAACACATTAACAATTTTAGACAAATTGTCAAAACATGAAGATTAGTCAGGCAAAGAACATCCCACACTCTGAGTCGCATTCTGCTACACCATTAGATTTTTGAGTGTTATTAGTTAACACGTGACAGGTACCTTGATGTGATGGTGAACCACTCTGTCTGCTGTCCCCTCCACTGTACAGTCATCTACTGCCGAGGAGGTCTTCAAACGACAGAGACCGTCTCTGTGTTGTGAGCAAGGACAGCCGGCCATCCGATGCAGGGTTATGGGTCTTTTTGTGCAGCGCAGAGCCAAGTTATTAGTGGCTAGGGGCACGTTGAGGGAAGGTTGGCTACAAAATCTCTGGTTAGGCCCTGAGGGTCTGTCAGTGTGTCCATCAATGGTTCTGCCCTCTGAGTCCGTCTGTCCCCTCATCCCCCGCAGGGAAGTAGGACTTTGCAATCGGATGTTGGCCACACGGGGGATGAAGTCCCTCAGGGTGGACGGCCCGTGATGTGTAGGCGTCCCGGGATCCAGCTGGGCAAAATCAGAGTCTAAGCAAAGGTCCTCTCTAGGGGGCAGCATTCTTTGGGGCAGATCCTCCAGAGATGTCAGCGAATCATTGCGCAGACGACTGTATTTGGTGCGCTTCAGCATGCCTGTAAAAGATGAAACAGAAAGTGTGACAATCGGATATGCAGCAGTCACTTTCATTGTACTGATTATGTATTATGACAAAAGTGATGAGCTACCTGGTAAGAGTCCTTTCTGTGATTTGAACCTGGGTAAGGTTTGCTCTCTCATAATCAGGGAACTGGACAAGGGAGAGCACTAGGACAAAGTAGAAAAGAGAGCAGGAAACCCTGCCAGGAATTAGACTAAACATTCACAGTTATTACACGCAGAGGTTTGAATGATAACGTAGATTTGACTACAGAAAGCAGAAAACAGGAGAGGCTTGAAATACATTAAGGTTGATATTTTTTTGTTGAATTGCTTATCAGTTGATGTTTGGGAAATGACTTAGCATCTGGCGTACAATGTCCTCAAATTATTACGGTCCGTTAGAGTAGATTCAACTCACCAGCGTGGGACTGGGGATGTCCTGTGTAGTCTACAGTCCAGTCTGCTTTGCTCTAGTCATGCTGTGTACACCCCCATCATAACTCTCAACCCATACACTTTCTCAGTCAGTTGCCAGGCTTCCAGCTTGGCTTCACCTCCACATCAACTTTCCTCCCCTCGGTCTTTTCTTTCTGAGGCACAGCAGAACTGTGCAGCTTTTTATGAATGAACTTTTCTCTTTTTTTTTATGAATGAGAGACTCTCGCTCACTTCCTCTATCTCTCTATGACGGTGCATGCAGATGAATGTGTGAATGGAGCGGAGGAGAGATTGACAGACGGCCCCTAAGGCTCTCTCCCCCTCCCTTACCCATAAACTACCATCCAATCACAGGACGGTAGGGTGACTCATGCTGCACACACACACACACACACACACACACACACACACACACACACACACACAGAGCCAATACAGTACATGAGCGCTCTATTCCTCTCTTCTAACATCAGATGAGTAATTAATACACCAGCTTTCCCCCTAAAAATGTTTTCACTTAATCTAAAAAACATCTTTTGTAGAAATAGACCAAATTGACTTGATTTACACAATAAAAGAGATTACATAGTGTACCTATTGCATGCAATATTCAATTGACCTGCGAAGAGGAAGGGTGATTTAACTGAAATATTTGCATTTCCCTTTGATTCCAATCAGAGCAATATGCCAAGCACCAACTAAAGAGTGTTTTACATACTGTACTTATTCCTGAATAAAAGATTAATATCTAACAACAGCAAAAGGCAGTCAGTGTAGAAGCACTTCCATACTTGGACCTGGAATTACAGATTAAATAAAATAAATGTAAGAGTAAAGAACTATTTCTAACTAACAGGTTAACTGCAAATACCTTGACAACTGTATATGTAAATGAGCTGGATGTGACAATATAAAGAGAGACAAGTCTTCAAGTCTGAGTGTATAAAATAGTCTACAGCAGAGTTTTGTCCCTTCCTAGTGGATCTTTAGTAAAACTGCAACCTAGGCCTGCAACTATTTTATATCGAATATCTGTAGGCTTTTCGATTAATTGATGTATCGTTTGGTCTATGGAATGTTGCAAAAATAGTAAAAAAAAAAAAAAAAAGAAGTCTAACATGACATGATTCAAATAGCTTGTTTTATCCAACCAACAGTCCAAAACCCAAAGACATTGTATTTACGATCATATACAACAAAGATAAGTGTTGAATCCTCACATTTCAGGACCTGGAAACAGAGCTGGCACTTTGGCTCGGAAAGTGACTGAACTGAATAATCATCTTATCATCACCAATCATTTATCAAACTAGTTGCAGATTCCTACTCTGTTTCAGCTCTGCTGCAATCTAATTGTGTACATGCAGATGAAACAATCAACAGTGGATAGAAGACAAGGCATCAGTCAAAGGATTTACTTAAACAACATTTTAATGATGTTAATCATCAGTCCATATAGGTTAAGAGTGATTAACAGGATTATGACAAACAGGCCTATAACAACGTTGCTAGTGATGTACAGTCTGAAGGAGACGGTCTTAAATAGCCATATAAAGATGAGGAACACACTGAAAAAAAGTACTTCATTGAACCGTTTTTTTGTTCACATTAGTTACAAGACCTTTACCAGTACTGTATTTACATAGTGCAAAGAAACACACTTGTCAATTAACATACTTCAAACACTTTGATGGAAGTCATAGCAACAAAAAGCCTACACACAGCGTACCTTTTATCATACTAGAAATACTTTCATAATCAATTTCATAAGTATGATATTCAGTACATGTCATCTCCCATCTGAGGGCTTTACATTGCATACAGCCCGGCATACTGCATTTACACACACCGCATCATCATCATCGACTGGTCACTATGATTCACTATCAAATACCATTATCAAATTGGATTCCAACTGTTAAAATGTTAAAACTATCAAAATGGCTTTAATAACAGGATGATTGTATTTTTTTTTTTTTTAAATACAATGCAACATCTCTTTTGTACACTTGTATTTACAAGGGTTTATCATTAGTATGTGCATGACTTTGTGACCGCTTGTTTGACTTCCAGTGATGAGGGACCTTCTCATCTGTGGTGAATTGGACTTTAGGCTGTTGGTTGCAGCTAGGTGCTCCATTGCATTTGTAAGCAACCATATTTGTTTGTTTTTTTATCAACAACGGCATTGTTAAAATTCATGTTTAATGTTTGATACCAGTAAACACCGGCTTGTCCTATCGGTTAATTTGATTTAAGTGGCATTTTTTTAAAAAGGAGATAGAGTATACACTGGAAAAACGACTTAGCGTAACTTTCCAGTACCCTCATACTTTCAGACAGGCCTAAGGCTTTACAACTAACATTTGAAAAAAAAAAAAATCCCCTCTTCTCATTTCTCAGTTTGTACATCTTTGATTCCTCTCCTCGCGTCTTAGTCCCTCCCACCTACGATGCGAGCGGAGGAGGCAAGGAAGAGCCGCGAGGAGAAATGACACATCCGTGCTTCGGAGTCGTCACTTCAACAGGACGTGTGGCACAGCTGCCACGCTTTGTATATTCCTGCTGTGTGTCACACCTCTTTTTATGTCACAGGTGCTGAAAAGACTTCTGCAGACGATACACCTGTGCATCCTCGCTCACAGCCCCTCTGGCAAGCCTCCTCTATCCTCAAGATGCATTTTAGGAATCGAGACATCATTCAAGATGGCGTGCTAAGATCGGATTTTTGGGGTCACAGGCAGGAGGACAGAGGAGAGAAGGAGACACAAAGTAGAGAAATGAGAAGAGCCCATTGTTATGATTTCTAAAGATGGTGTTAGGTCATTACCAAGCCTTGGGAGGCCCCCCATCAGAGAACAAACACCACTAGAGAAAACAGAACAGGAGCACTTTATGAAGCACAGACAGCATTTGGGGAACTCCAGTCAAGAGGAAAACAACCCAAATAGTTTCACACTAGGCAAGATCCAATGACAAAATGACAAACCATTATATACTGTAGTAGAACCACATACACAAGGTTATATACACAAAGCTTGTTTTGCTTCTTAGAAGTTAAAGTCGTCTGAATCATCTGAATACAGAATGGGACACTTATTATTTGAACATTAAAAAAAAAAAAACTCTCTGAAGATCGATAGGTGGGAGTGGTTTGGGTAGAAAGACAGAACCCCTGACACTAATATTCTGCGAGGAAAGCTAAATAACTAAGAAGTATTTAAGAAATGCATGTCTCTCCTTCCCTCGTGGAGCAGGTGAAAAAAAATCTACATTATTTACAAAGATAAAGCTCAAGAACACAGCAATAATAAATGCAAACAATGTGCCTGTAAACACACACACACACACACACACACACACACACAAATACTTGCAGAGCTGTAAACCTTCTGAGCTCTGTATAAAGTAAGATGGGAGCTGAAAGGTTCCAACTTTCCTCCTCTGTGAGCCACAGAAAGCAGTTCAACATTTTTTAGTGCTCATCACTTGCTCCCAGAAATGTCCCTGACTCTAAAAAGAGTTCTGTTTTGGAGGAGGAAAGTCAAAAACTTCCCTCTGAATTCAAGTGTAGCAGGTTATGGCCCCAAGAAGTGAGGGCATCCTTTTAAATTACAAGATTGAGTGTTGGGCCCTGTTCAGACCTGGCATTAACATCTGATGGGTGATCCGATCACAAGTGGACAGCTCTCAGTACGTGTGTTCACACCAGTCATTGGAGTGCTTCGCCACATGAGTCTTTAGTGAGCCCTTGTGATCACTTCCCCACTCTATATGCAAATAAACACGCAGTAAACACACGGCTAATACAGCAGCTGTTGCGACGCAAGATTACAGGAACGTCTGCAGTAATATCCTACATATCTGTGATTTGGGGAACATTTCATTAACCTAAAACTATAAGGTTATTTTATACCAGGAGCCAACACCGCAGTCGTTACCTGGCAAAGGTGGCATCGAGGCACCGAGCTTCAGAAAGCCGGGACAAAGAGCTCTTTGATCTGTGCAGAGCAAAAACGCCGACACGTCACAGACAGTATGATAATCTAACCCTGACAGCCAAGGCACAACATTTACTGTGATTTCTCAGTGGTTCTTTGACATGAGAAATACTCATACCTCAATGCGTCCTCAATGCAACTTGGATGTGCGTTTACACCTGTACTTAGAGCTGTCTACTTGTGATCGGAAGACTCAAGACGTATGCTAATGTCAGGTCTGAACAGGGGTTGACTGTGTTAGTTGGTGTTGGGTCTGCGACGCTGTGTGTTGGTAAGTTGGTCAGTTTCTCTGTAATGCGTGTGAGTGTTGGTCAGTTGGTTGGATACCTGAGATTATGTCTGGTGTCAGGGGTTAGAGACAAAGAAGAAAAGCTGCTGGTTGCTGTGAAGAGGGATGTGAGAGCAACAGAGGACAGAGGGAATGAGTGGATGAACGAACAAGAGGGACGAGGGGGAGAGGTGACATCAACCAGTGACCTTCTTTGCCTCCTCTTGCTCATTACCCTCCGTCCTCGTCTCTGTGATGTCCGCGGAATCGAGGTCCTCCTCCTCTTCACTCTGCCCTCTCTCCTCTTCATCGTCTTCCTCCTCCTCATCCTCCTCCTCCTCTGTACTTTCCTGGCTCTTTCCCAGCTGCAGGTTTTCCAGGGTCTTTGACACCCAGGATTCGATACGGCTGCTGAGGGTGGGGACCTCCACAGAAATGGGTTCAGGGGTGTAGTCCTCTTCCTCCTCCTCCTCCTCTTCTGCCTCTTCCAACATCCCGGGGACCAGGGTGGAAGTGGTGGAGGTGATGGAGGAGTTGAGCGGGCCCCTGCAGCTCCCATCCAATGAGCCCGTCTCTGTGCTCTGCTGAGAGGCCAATTCCAGCCTGTCGTCAACCCGGACCTCGTCTCTCTCACTGGTACCCTGTGTCAGTGTCTGAGGCACTGCCCTGGGCTGGGGAGCAGTGGAGCCAGACAGAGCGGTGTTGGTGGTGGCTGCCAGGGTCTCACCGTCTTTCTGGGTGGCTGTGGCAGGTGCAGGGCGACTCGGCTCAGCTTCTACAGGCTCCAGGGCATCTGAAGTCTCCACCATACTCCTCCAGTTGGTCTCTGAAGGGATTAATAGATTTGGCATGCTTCATAACTGGGACTTTTACTTAAGTAATCTGAATACGTCTTCCAACATTGATTGCGGACAACTCTAAAAAGCGATGACAGAAAACGAGGGAGCTTACCGTATTCCTTTTCATTGACCTCTGAGATAGGCTCAGAGAAGATGGAACAGAAGGAAATAGCAGAAGCAGCAGAGTGGTTGCGGGAATGCCCCATGTGGTGTGGGACTTTCTTGTCATTTTTCAGAGCCTCCTCGGCCTGCTCCTGCTCCAGAGCTGACACCATGTCCTTGTAGGCCTTCCTAGCCTCTTCTGTCAGAGACACCAAACGGTTGAAGAGACCCTGAAGGAGGTTCAACCAAGTCAGTAAGAGGCAAAAAACAAAAAAAATTAACATGAGATGTTCAGAGATTATCCGGTGTTTCTACTGCTCTATACTGACACCTACTGACCCATTGTATATATTTTATTTGTTCATTCATTCACGTGACGTAGATAGATAGATAGATCGATAGATAGATAGATCGATAGATAGATAGATATAGATAGATAGATAAAGTATTAACAGTCAAAGGGTTTTAGTGGATAAGTCGGACTTACCTCAGCTCCAGAATAGTTGAAAATGCCAACCACGCTAACAGGCACTAGTTTGTTGACGCAGCGTCCAAGAGCTTTTCTGCCCAAGGCAAACACAAATGGGATCTCCTGATCCCTAGCCATGGCAATTACATTGTATAGAGCTTCATCCAATCCACCTGCAACACAGTAAACAATCAGTGACTCAAATGCATCACATTTCAGAAAAGAAATGAACAGAAACAACAGAAGATATCAGCTAATGACTTGAACACAAAAGTGCAAAAACCTGCCGTTTTGGGAATATCAAACAATCAATTGGTTCTGCCCTGTGGTGAGTGTTTATCATGAGTTTGTCTTTTTTGGAAATTTAAACCTGCAATATGTTTTTGCCCAATTGGGGGCAGTGGACACATAATTATATATATTTTTTTAATTATATGGACATATAATCAACTTTTAAGTTTATATGGCGAACTCTTTAGCAAACAGTTGCTTATTTACACATCCAGCAGTTACAGAGCAACATTATCATTCATCTGGAGTGGTATTTCTGGATACTTGGCGAATGCAAGCCCAATATTCACTCTCTTATAACTCCTAAAGGGGAAAAATCACAAGAGTACAAGCTATTCAGTCTGCCGTTTTGTGCTATATAGGTAGTGTACAGACTTAATTGCAACATTCTTTACCTTTGGCCTGGATCTTTTCACAGTTGGGAGAGATGATGACACACTTAATCTTATGCAACTTCATGTGCTTGGTGACCTCTCTGAGACCCATGACCAGGCGGCGTTTGGATTTGGCCTTGGTAGGATCCTTCTGGTAGACCCGCTCCTGGAAGCGAACCAGTTCCTGTAACAGCATCGTCACGCTCTCATCTATCTCCTTACTCAGCACTTGGTTACAGTACCTGCAGATTAAAACCATGAGAGGGCAGAGAAAAGTGTTCAAAACAGTGTTTTCATCTTTTGGGTGGCTACAAAGCTAACAATGATGATTGACTTAAATATTAACTAGCACAAATAATGCTACAAAATGTTTTTCGATTTGAGTCAATTGACAAAAAAAAGAATCAAGAACAATTTTGATAATAGAGACAAACAAAAAAATTCAAGCAAAATTTTTAAATTTTAAAATATTATTTGGTTGCAGCCTTTAAATTGTGATGAGACGCTGCTCCTCTTCGTCTTATGCAACAGTTAACTGAATAGCTTTAGGTTTTGGAGTGTTGGTCCAATTTTGTTGGGATTTAGAAAATTGTGATGGGCATTTTATAGTATTTTCTGACATTTCATAGAAAAAAGAATAACCATCAAGCAGTGTGATGTCAATAATAATTGAAAAAGGCTTTAATCTTTGTTCTTCTGAAAATAACTCACTCAAAGTGTATACAGCTGTTTATGACAACTTTGTTGAACTGCTTGTTGGTGCTATTACACTTTGTTGCTATCAGCAAGCATGCATACTCCCAGTAGCTTTGTGGTTTGATAAAATCGGAAGATCGACGTAGTGTGGCCTGAGGAACAAGCATCCTGGCGTTTAGAGCTGAGGAGGAGGAGCTTGGCTACAGAGGCCTTTTGGAGGCTTTAAATGCAAAATCTGTTCGAGAAGGGTGGGCTGGACAATAGGCCTACAGCTGAAGACACAGAGAGACAAAGCTGTGTTTGTTACCACTGGCATACATTTTTTGCTGAGAAGGAACAATGTGCTCGGCATCTGTGCCATACTCTACAATTCTTTATTGTACAGTTCCACCCTTAAAAAACACCCGTTAACTTTTAGAGTACACTTCTCACAGCCGAGGCTCTGGTTTTGGAGTGGGAGAAGTATTTGCTTTGCTAACCATTTGTTGCCACCACATGGTGCATTTTTAAGACATTTCGATGCCAGGGATTCCTACAAAAGGTCTGCCCTGTTCAATATTATTTTTCTCACTCCATGTGGGGTGAGAGTGTGTACTTACTCTCTGAAACGTCGGCTGTGGATCTTGGTGATGGCATTTGAGGCCATAGGACTCCCGATGCCAGAGCTGGCAGGAGAACCCTGGGACACTGGGGTGATGCTATATGGAGAGTTCTGACTGGCCGGGGAAAGGGATGCATCACTGGGCATACTCAGACCATTGTCTGTGGTACAAAACAGCAGACCAGAAATAGTTAGAAAATATATCATGGGTAAAAAATATGGGTACACAACTGAATTGTTTTCACTTCTTACTAATAAATTACCCTCACTTTCTTGGGAGGCAGGCTCTCGTGCAAGATCATCAGTGAAATGTAGAGACTCATCCCCATGCTCCTCCTGGCCTGAAGACTCTTGTTCTACACTCGTCTTCCCTTTCTTCCCTTCACGTTCCTTCAAGATAATCTATCAAAACACGGAACAAAAATGTCAAAAACAAGGGCATAAAAAAAAGATGTGCAGGTTCAAAGATCTCCATTTCTTTCACCAATTTGTATGTAGACTAAATAACATCTTCCTCTCAAGTCTCCTAAATGATAAACTTCAACTTAAATCATTAACCTTCTTAAGGGCTGTTGGCCGTTTTACTTTAGGGATCTCCCTCTCCTTCCCTCTCTTGATACGGGGTGCGGTGGAATCCAGGGCATTGTGTGGTGCCGAGAATGGCTGCTGATGACCCTTCAACATGGATGGCATGCTGGTCAAGCCTGAACCGTGGAATGGAGTAGTTGTTCCAACTGGAGACAAGGACAACAAAGTCAGAATACAGGCAGAACGTGTAAGTACATGCAGGTTAAAAAGAAATTAGGAGTGTGTGTTTTGTTAGTCGGACAATCAATATATAGTATATTTAATGTATTGTTTTCATGGGAATGTAAGGACATTTACAAAGGGATAAAAATGCCAGAATTTTAGCATTAGCCAAAAACAGCAAAACTACGCAATGGGGCACCTAAAAATCATGATGATAAATTTACCAACACTGAATGAAAGATACTTAATAGGATATTTGCTTACTATAGCCTCAAAACAAACAAAAAGAGTATTGAGTTGAATCAAAACTTACAGTCCAAACTTAAACCCAATATTGTCATTTACTGCAGGACTGTTGTATTGTGAGATGCTTGTTTATCTTCTTATACCACTTGTACATGTCTGATTGAGTTTATGAATACCTGTGAAAGACAGTGGCTTGGTATTGGTGAGTTGTCTGGCCTTCATAGCCTGCTGGTGTTTCTCCAAAGCTGCCAGCATGTCTCCCAGGTCCAGCTCGACAGAGGTTTTACTCTTCTTCCCTGCTGCTTTGGTGAATGCCTCCTGCCGCGCGAGGAAAGATAAGGTAGAACAAGGTCACACCACCAATGAACCAGGCAAATACAACTCAGGATCAGAATGCTAATCATAGGCCAGGCGGTGGTGAGGACCATAGAAACGCATCAAAAAGCCATAACATTCAGTCTGAACCCATCCGACATGACTAGCTCACATAGTGGAAGTTTATACCTGTAATTTCTTCTGTTCCATGCTGATCTCAGAGTACTCCTGTGCAGTGGCCAAGGCAGCAGCCAGAGCCTTCTTCCTCTGGCTCTTGGCCCTCTTGGGAACCGAGGTGGTAATGGGGATGGGTGTCTGCACAATGTTGATAGGGGAGTTTTCTGGCAGGTTATCCAGCTGTGACGCGTGCAGAGACACAAGTTAGTATTAAGTAGGGGTGTAAAGATAAACCGATACAAGAGTCAGATATTCGACACAAATTCTGCAAAAATCGATACGTTTGTCAAAAAACAACCTTTCCAAAGCGCACTCTCTATCCCTCCGCACTTCTGTGCCTCGAGCCTGTGCTTGTGTGTCGGTGAGTGTGACCTGTGCCTCTCCTGCTGGTTTGCGACGTTTCCCAATCACGTAATCAAGGATCCACAACATTCACACACTGAAAGAAAGGTCAGCAGCACCGCGTACAACGCTGCCTGATGTTTACATCGCATTTGCAGTCTTCAAAACGTGCAGCGGTATGGTAAAATATGCCAGGAAAACCACTATACCTTGCTCCTTACTTAAGGCGACATGTACACTGTGTATATAGTGTATTTACAAATGTATTGATTTATTAATTTGCATTGTTTTTGTATAAGATGGTACACCGTTTATGTTTTAATTCATCTGAGAGTGAGAGATACACACCCATAGTATTTAATAAGTCCTGCATTCAGTCAGCACATGGCACAGAGAGCCTTTATAAAACAGTTGTCTTAAGAAAGCGCTTTCCAGGGCGCCTAGGTAGCTCACATGTAGAGCGTGCGCCCCATGTACAGAGGCTCGGTCCTCGCCGCAGTGGTTGTGGGTTCAATTCCGACCTGCGACCCTTTGCTGCATGTCATTCCCCCTCTCTCTCCCCTTTCAAGTCTAAGCTGTCATGTCAAAAAAGGCCTAAAAATGGCCAAAAGAAAAAAAGAAAGCGCTTTTCCTTACCAGGTTTTTGGGCAGTTTAGGTTGCGCGTGTGTCTGGGCTGAAGTAGATTCTGGTTTGGTGCTGCGTTGGACAGCCCCTCCAGTAGTGAGATCTGGGAACTCATCTTCATCCTGACAAGAAAACGTAGAAAATGTTTTAGCACAACAGACTCTGCCTAAAACAAATCTATAATGAGTATGATGGTGACAGTGCTGCAAGAAACCTTCTCTCACCTCAAAGTAGAGGGGCTCTGGGGTGAGCTCAGTACTAGTGACCACTGCTGGCTGCAGCCTCTGTTCCAATTGGTTCGGCGGCACACGCCCTGGATAGCCACTGTGGAAATCCTAAAAGGCAGCGGCAGAGAGAGAACACAGTAGTCAGACAGGGTACCACTGGTATTACACAAGTTCACGATTTTCTGTGTACTTGTGTACATGCTGTCAAGTGATGAAAACATGGTAGGAAATGAGGAAAGATATTTATTGATATTGCTCATATGCCTGTAGGTGTTTTTCTTAAATTGTTTGACTGTGTGTGACGGACAGATGTGCATTATGTGAGAGATGTGTGTTTGGAACTGGCGACAAGTGTTGATAGCCCTCTGCTGAAGAACTTCCATCTTCAAATGCCACATTAAACTAACAACAGTATGCTAATAATTCATGTAATTGTAATAATATAAATTTCTCAAAACTGTCAGGGTGTTATCAGATAGCAGTTAAATGAATTAGCATCCCTTATTTCGGCCAATTAGGGATGCTAATATTGCATATCACTTTTTTATGAAGCCAAAATCAGGTTAAGAAAATGTTGACACCAACTCATGTGCTTTCCTGCTCACCTGGCTATTCATTCTGTTGGTACCACTGTCTTCAGTTGCTAAAATACTCCTTATGTGTTGTCTCATTGCATTCTTTGTTCCAGCCACAACACCAGTATAGACATGCAACCTCTGTTCCCGAGAGAATGGAGAATTACTGTACATTGATCCATCCTCATCTGCTGCTCAGTAAGCTTTAGTGCAACTTACAGAATGCAGCCTTTACGCCAAAATGAATTTCATTTACCTATTCTCATTACTTAATACCATAGTTGACATACGGCAACCTTTTTACTCAGTGTCTGCTGCAATGGGATCTACTGTACAGTACCTGTGAGAAGTTTCTCTGTTCAGGATTCTTCCTCTGGTCTGCTCTGTGGAACTGGCTGTTCCTGTCTCCCCAGGACTTCTGGGTAGCCTGAGAGGCTACATTTACCCAGGTACCTGCTAGTAAATAACATGTAAAAATAAAAAAATATATTATATACAGGATGCATAATAAATATGGCTACAAAAGCACTGTGTGAACATGTGAGGTGAAGGAAGGGTTCAAAAATATGTTGCATCAAACTTACCTGTCATTACACCAGCCTCTACTCCCTATACATCATAGAAAATATGAAGAGGGTAAAGAAAAAAAGACAAGTTAAAGTCTAAGTTAAATATGCCAACACCACTGTGAGAGCAAAGGAAATTTAAAAACTACGTTACACCTTTCCCATTGGTATTTGCTCTGTACAGTGCTGTTACAGGAGTGGAGTCTTGTTTGTTGCGACACGTCCTAGTTGTTCTCTGTGGTACGTCTATGACCTCTACCATTGCTACTACTGTACAAAAAACTGCCATGACCATAATATTTATTAGATTTAAAAAGTGTACTCCACTTATGCAATGAACATACTTCCAGCCAGAAATTCAGTTAACTTCAGCTACAATCTGACAATTTGCAATCATCATTTCCTACCTGCAATTACACAAGTCAAAATAGACATTTATGCATTGTTCACTGTAATTCTGTTGAGTCTGGAGCTAATGGTAAGTAGCCAACTTACTGTGGGTGCTGCTGTATTCTCTGCTGTTCGTTGTGCTACCCCTGCCGCCTGGTTGTGTTTGGGGCTACAGTAGCCACTGTCGCTGTCTATATCTGCCTCACTGGCACCCTGCTCGTTGTAGCCTTCAGCTGGATGGGACGCCCGTCTTCTCTTTGTCCGGTTCTTCCACAGCAGGGGACTAGCCCGCTCAGCAGCACACCGCCCTGACACCTCACCTGGGAAATCTGAGGACAAAGTAGGAGAAACTCAGACCTGAAATTAACTTGTTAACATGTTACAAAGGGGAATAAAACTGCTACCATAATAAAAAAGCGATATAAATATAGTAGCTCAAGTTTCGAGTTCTTTATTGTCAACAACAATTACATAGAAGCAGTCATTGGCAATGAAAATCTTAAATCTCAGGCTCAATTCAACAATGTTCAATAAATATGTATGAAAAGAAAATCACGCATGTAAAAATGTGAATCTAAGCCATAAAATAGTGCAAAGTTAAAATACAGGGATAAAATATGACATGAAATAAAATAAAATATTTGTTGTAGACGATAATTGCATAATGAATAAACTGTAATGTAAACAGGGATGTAGTAGATGTATATGCGTAAAAAGAGTAAGTAAAATGATATAAAAGTAAAGTAAGAATAGATGATGAGCTGAAGAGTTCACAATGATGAATCAATCGAGATTCATTGAACACAAACTTGGACCGAGTTTACTTTGAGTTAACTGTAGGACATTTCTCATGCCACATAAAAGCACAATTGAGTAGCCAAACTATTTACACAGGCTTATTAGCTTTCTCAGGACCAGAAACATCACTGATCACATCATAAGCTGCACACATGTTAACCTCTCCAACTGGAAACTCTGCATTCCAGTGCTTTTTATAAGTTAAGCACACGCATCATCAACATCAACCTGTACGACCAGACACCGCTCTTACTGGCATTGTGTACTGATTCCTCTCAGAAAGGAAAGATTCTTGCTCACAGACAAAGCAGACAACAAAGTCTGGAATGTTTTAAGTGTTTGCTTCCTTTCAGCCACAGGACAGAAGAACATCACTGACGTTGGTCATACACTTCGCTTTATCAATTCAAGCTCAGAATTTCCCCCTGCTAACAGGCTTCTTATCTTTAGTTGGCTTGTTAGTTAGTTTTTGTTTGATTTTTTTTTTTTGTTAAATGTGTAAAAGTTGATTGTTAAAAAAAAGCATCTGTATACACCCTGCATGGTAGGACTTAGATGTATCTTTAAATTATTGCAGCAGTATTCTTACCGGTCTGCTGTGCTGCATCCACCAGCGTGACTGTCTTGGTCCTACCATCAGGCCCCAAGGTGCAAACCTCTTTCTGCACAGCTACACTTCTGGTTGGAGGCCGGCGACCCCTTGGAGGCTGGCACACACCTAACTGTTGCTGTAGGAGAAAGAAACAGAGGCAGGGCATGCTCACTAAGATTGAGGATGAGGCGGGACACTGTATTTTAGTGATACAAATAACATCAATGGCGTCAATGTGACCGTATCACAATAACCTGCTGACCTTTGGGAGAACATTAGGTCGGACCATGCCTCTCCCCCTCTGACTGGCCATCCCATATGCTGGCCCCAGAGGCAGTGGTCTTTCACTGACATCTGCTGAGACAGGGTTGACCACTCCAGCCTGCACAGGACCTGCATATGTGCCAGGGAAGGGCTGGTAGAAGCCCATCACAGGTGGGCATGGAGCGGGCATAATCTGGTAGTAAGCGTAGTCATTGGAGACAGGAGGCTGGGGCGTAGACAAGATGGGGTAGGCCAGGTATGAACCACCAGGGCTGGGGTTAGGCTGCTGCCAGCGCAGCTCCCCTCCATTATACATAGGATGTTGCCTGTGAAGGAGTAAGAGTAAGAGTATGATAAATTACTTCTGATATTCTACTCTTCCAACTAAGAAGAGCCCCCAAACTCAAATAATTTGTCTCTGCCAGTGCAGTCTTTGAGCAAATCTAGATATTCCTTTTTTTGTTAGTTTTTTTGGTCTATTTCAGTGCTTTTTTTCATGGTTGATAATATTGCAATTCACTATTTTTGGCAGCTAAGGGTTTGAGAGGCTGTCCAAATCCAATCTAAATTTATTGGCATAACATTAACATAATGAAACTCCTCTACATATGGATATTATGGAAAACACTACAGGACATTTTACAAATTGTCATATGAAACCATAAAAGGAAGGCTGTGATGCAGGTTAAATAGTCTTAATACTAAGCTATTTAGCTGTCAAATAGCATTTTATTGTAGGTCAATTTAAATGGTGCACTGTGCACCTGCATTATGTGGGAAAGGAAGAGATTAAAAAGAAACGTATTGACTCTGTATTGGCAGAAACTCAATGTTTAGAAACTCACATACTCAGTCTAGAGAAACATGATCGCAACATCCTGAATTAATCCTGGCATTGTGTAAAGTTTTTGGGACTTTGTTTCCCTTATATTAAACATTTCTCAGTTTGTATTTTCTCTAAACATCCAGCAATGTTAGTGAGGCTGATTAAAATGTGTTCCACAAAATCAGAAGGCTCAAATAATGGGTGTCGGTTAACATCTGTGATGCCGCAGTGATGTTGTGCACGATATGACGGTTGGTTTGTCAGGGGGTGCGTACATGGTATACAGAAATGTTGATAAGGATCCAGATGACATTTTCACAGCCAGCCGACTATAGCGGGCATTTCCTTGAATTCAAATAGGGGGGGGAAGGAAACAGAGGAACGGATGTGTGCAAGGATACTGCAGATCACACTGGACAAAGAAAGAGCCACTGGAAGCATAGTTTGTTCCATGTAAACTAACTCTGGGGAGGTTTCCATTTCCATAAGCCATTTCCATTCCCATTTCCATAAGCAGTATTAAACTACTCAGAAATCTAACGGCTCTCACTCAATACACTGTTTAAAGGATCTGATAGGAATCTCTTTTGAGAAACACAACAGGGACACAGTGTTTCTTATTATTGTTATAGTAAACAGTGCAGTGAATGAGTCCATCTGAAAATAGAAAGGTCCAGAAGAGAGCAGATTGCTCTTGTGCGGTTCAAAATGGGGACACCAGACTTCTAAAAATACCACAAGGAATAGCAATATTTGCCAAAGTGGACAGCATTGACAAAATCCATAATTGTCATGAACTAGAACCACCGGTGCCATTAGCTCAGACTTAAAGGGGGTTGAAACGACTGGCTTTAGAGTTTCACCCATTCTCAAATCTCCCCCCTGAGAGACAATACCTGTTGGGTTGGTTCTCCTGGACGAAAGGGTAGCAGGTGATGAGGTAGCTGGGTATGGGAGTGGTTTCGACCCCTCCACCGCCCCCTCCTATACCTCCCCCCCCTCCTCCTCCGCCTGCCTCTCCAGAAAGACTCATGCTGACTAGGGATCCTTCGAGACCTTTCTTCTGTGGGATGAATGGTTCCACTTCGGCTGAAAGCTTCACATCCTGCACGAACGAAAAATGAACAGCCATTACAGTCACACTGTGAGCAACAGCAGCCAAATTATTTGAATACATGGTTCATTTGAGTGAGAAGTAGGTCTACGCGAAAGAGCAGAGATCTAGGTCTCAAATAAAGTTGTCACCACATTCTCGGCTTGTATTTTATCAAGCCCACTGTTTGTCTTCTCTCTATCTACACAGTACAAAGGATCATATCATTTCATTATTGTTATTGCCATCCCACACCTATTAAATGGATTAGTTCTAGGGTGGAAGCAACAATCCATATCAGCATAGTTATAAAAATCTACCTGCGTTCTTCCGTAAATTGACTTTATTGTTAGGGTAGGTATGTGTAGTTTGTTAAGCTATCTCTCTAGGGCTTAACATTTGTAAGACTAATGACACGACTTACCAACATCAACTCTCAAAAGATTGTTTAAAAACTACAATTGTATGAGTAGATCTATGCACAGGCATGTTTCAGTTATTAAATGGAGTATTGAATGTCTGCCACAGAGAGAGACAGCTGTAGATAGTCTACTCTGACCAACCTATTTGTTTAGTGGTAATCACAGCTGAGCACTGGTTTCCACATACTGTTCCAGTTGGTTTACAGTCTTGAGTGTCTACCTACCATCATTAAAAGAAGGTATCAGGCCTAAACACAAGCACATAAAACATTCTGAGTTCAAAGATAACATAAGACACAACTGCCAGAGGATCTAAGCTAAATACACAACATGTCAGTAATAGCTATTTGACCGTCAATTTCTCATCTAACTAAGACATCTGCAGTTGTTCAACTACAGAGTTGAACAATATAAACAATGACCAACACTTTGGTAATATGAGTGAGGTGAGTCTCTGTTCCTCAAAGCCAAAAACAAGTTCATACTGTACTGTCATCTACGGCTAAAAAACAGTATAGTCACATTTAAAGCTGGTGTTTGAGGCCTTAGAGTAAATGATATGTGGTTCAATTCCCTCAAAGCCTTTGACAAAGACACATAATGGCATTGAGGGGAAAATACCAGACTCAGCTTGAGTTATTTCACCAAATTAAGGACTTAACTAAACCGTTTAGTTTCTAACCAGTTCTAAACTCATGACAAAAGTGTCTCTTTATGCCAAAGATTAGAGGTCTCGGGCATTCAAAGGCAGGCTTGGAACTGAAACACTAAAGTACTTTTCAAGCTCAATCAGCCACTTCAGACAATTGTTCTGTAGAAAAACTAAACATAGCCTCAAATGGATAGGGTATGCTTGGTGATGACACCAACTAACAAGCAGGCCTACTTTAATAACCCTTGTGTTGTCTTCCCTTCAACCTTGAATTCAAATTTTTTTTTCTTCTACATTTTCAGCGCTTATTTCTACGTCCCATATTTTCTGATATAAAACAAAAATTTCAAACGGGTCAATGTGACCCAAAGTCAACACAAGGGATAAATTAAGCAAAAATCGCATAAAAAAAAAAAAAACATGTCATTGCTTAATGTACAGTACTGTATACTATATGTAAAAACCAACAGAAAAATGCTTCCCACATTGTATACACTTTTAAACCTACTGATCCTTATCTAAGCAGTCATAATTGTAAATTATTATTATATATTATGTTGATATTTGTTAATAAGTTATTCATGACAAATAAAGAACATTGAACTAATACCAATATAATATCATGTTTGTTAGTGTCAGTATAAATGCATTCACTTTTCCTAAATTTCCTTACATGCTTGTCAGACAAAGTGAACTATCAAGAATTCCTCCTGAAAATGGGCAACACCCAAACCCAAGTTATTGCTATAATGCCATACAACTTTAAAATCAAGAAGTAATTGAAATTACCAATTTGTAGCAAAACCCCAAAACATGTGTCCTAATTGAAGGACATGACAAGAAGGGCAGTAGGGCAGGGTGCTCCTTATTTGACATCATGGTGGCATCTGTCTAACCTGAGGAGGCCACTCTGTCTAAGAGGTCCCATTTAAATAATCTGCTATTTTGCAAAGCATAGGGAAAGGTGACAGGGTTCAGAGTACAAAGGCGCCCCCTCACTTCTCTGAAACAGTGGTCGGGATGCATGAATAGATCAGTGTGGCCAGTGGAAGTCACACAGACAGCTATTGTCTCCCACTGCTACTGTCCGTGGGTGGCTCTCTGACTTTTCCTTCGATAATCTACAGATCCCATACTATGTAAATAGTATCATGGTGAATGGAGCCTGTTCTAACAGTTCACTAAAAGAAGACCAAACTACAGTTGTAAGGAAAGATTTTTACAAACCCTCAGGAAGCAGCATCTATGCCCAAACTGATGCTGAAGGGTTTAGGAATACAGTAGTTGGTCTGAACCTGTACATTGGTAAGGTATAGCTGATAGGGTGTTGTTATAGGATTAAGTGTGACAGGATAAAATAGGAACAGTACTACCAGATAAGCTAATTATAAAGCAAGCCATAGCATAGAAGACCTTGTGTGTACTGTGCCCAGTGTGAACCTTGATTTCTAAACAGTGGTGAAAAATCTAATTATTAAAAAAGAACAGTTGTGAAGAAAAAACAGAGCTCGTCAGATGATCCATCTCTTGAAACAACCATGTGTGTCTTTGTAGTAGCTGTGTGTTAGTGAGAGGGTGAGTGAGAATAGCTGCGATTGTGGAAAAGACAATGAGGTCAGACCCAGATGTGCATTGTTGGGGATGAAAAATCTCGGAGTGATTACACTGGGGGCTACTGATCTCACACGCCTTTATGCATTTGTGTAAGCACTTATTCTCACACCAGTTGCTTCCAAACACTAACAGACCGTATCTGTTTCTGTACTGCAACCCGGATGTGCCGTGTTGAAAGTAGAGTATATGCATTAAAGCTTTTAAGGTTTTACGTTAATGAAGACAGAACTGATATATATCACGACACTACATTACACATTTTGAGATCCAGTAAATCTGACACAGCCCCCGTGTTGTCAGCCAGAAAACACCATCGTTCAATGTGCCAGCTAACGGATTAATCTGAGGCATTGGCAATACGCCTTGGGAGACCAAAACCAACCGCACTAAACTAAACTTTCTGCATTGCAAACAGCGACAGAGGAATGCCAAACATGCAGAAGAACCAGATATTCCTCTACTGAAGATCCACGAAACTAACTTAATGACAACAACACAGCTCTCATGCACACATTCCTGTCCGACTGAAACCTTCTAGATAAGTCAATTTTACGTTAACGTTACCTCTCCAAACAATGTGACCAAATAATACATGTTCCAAAATACTGCTAACGTTAGCTGTAACGTCATCTATCGCTCTGCTTAAAATGACAAGCACCGTCAAATGACAGCTGAGGTATTTAGCTTTGAAGCTAGCTAGCTATCCAAGCTAACACTTAACACAAGACGGTCTTTCTGGTCTTATCGCATAGAAATATTGTCACGGAAATAAATCTAAATCATTTTGTAAAACGATCGAAAATACGTGAACTGTGACAAAAGACAAGACATGCGTTATAAGTTATTTTCCAATGTGCTGCAGTTAGCTCACTAGCCAAATTGGATAACTGTTTGGATTGCTATTTCCCATGACACAACACCCACACCTAATAATGTGCTGTTGGTATGAAGTAGCAAATTTAAGTCACCACTAAGCAACGCTGTTAATTAACGTCATAATTACAATAACAGAATAGCGGCTTTTCTGAATAACGTTAACGAAGAGTGCGATGTTGGGCCTCGGCTGCATAAACTAACGTTCCTTCGTCCACAGGCTAAAGCTTTAGCCAGACCCCAAACAAAAAACAGATATAGATACCTTATTGTCACTAGCGTCCATGTCAGGAACCGTCACCGCGACAGACAGTCATTGACCAAAATGTGGACGTCAGGATGTGGGTCTTTTTAATTTCTTCATTATAAATGATAATAATAATCACTGAAGGCTTAGAGACTCACGCCCAGGTCCTACTGACCGCCGACTGTTGCTGCGTCAGCTGGCTGCGGCTGCGCTCTTCAGACTAGCTTGTAGCTTGGGCGCTGAGCTCAGCTAACTGCTGTCAGTATGGAAATTGGAGTCACCTGGAACGGAAACCGTCGAGGCTCAAAAAGCTTTTACTGGCTAGGAAATGCAGTACGTCATGTGAGCACAGAAATATCTTCAAAGAGTGATTGAAATCCAAGTAAAAGAAAGATTTATTTTTGTCTCATTTATGACAGTTAAAAACATTTTATTCGACTCCTACTCGCCAGTCACAGAGTTCAAACTGTGTAGCTAGTCAAAGGCAGCTGAATCCTTTTAGTGCTGAGAAATGTTTATTACCAACAGGCAACAGTGTACATTAAAATACTGTGTACACGTTTTCATACACATTTTGACTTTTTTTTTTAAACAACTGAAGCATTTGTGTGTTGCGCATGGAAGAATCTGCCAATCAGGAACATGAAAAACAAAAATATGTGTCAGTGATTTCCTCTCATCACCACAAAACAACACACTTTGAACGCGTTCTTTGAGTTCCTGGCGTCTTCCTGAATATGGTGGCATTCTCAAAACCTGTGCTGTGCATCTTGTCTCGGAGGATTTACTTGAAGAAGCACAGTAGCATACTTTATGGATGTATTCAAACATGCCATTTTCCTTGTCTCTTGATTTTACATGCCATCATGTGAGCTTGCTAACAATGGCTTGGTTGAGAGAGTTCAGCTGATTTGTCCATTTGTCTAAAGCTGTGTAGCGAGCCCCTCCTCTCTTCTGGTAGTCCAGTTCTAGTAGCTGGTTGACTTGGTCAATTCGGCCATGGATTGTGCTGAGAAAAAGAAATCAAAAGAAGGTATCAGACAAACCACACATGTTGCAATAAAAACTAAATTCCCTAAACATTTTAGTCAAGCTCTTATAGTTGAGCCTTAAAATGCCAATTCAACAGTTCCAGTCTTCTAGTAGTTGCAATTGTATATCTGAGCTGGCAGTTAATTGTGGGATAATGCAGTAAAGACATTGAATGACAACAATAAAATATGTGGCATGATTGATTGGGAATGCCCAGTACTGAAAATCCCCAAAACAATCTTGAAGAGTCCACTGTTTCTTAAACATGAAAGTCTGTACTTAAGAAGAAGAAAAAAATCCATTTGTTTTTTACAAATTGCTTATGCTTTCAAAATGAGTGGCATTAACTAAGAAAATAACCTCTAACATGTCAAAGAATGATGGCAACAATGTTAAACAATGTATAAGTCATTAAACATTGTACTAAACAGTGTTATATGTAAGTGTTATGAGATAAGCTGGGATGTGAGGCTGTAAATAGCATATCACTATTACACAATGATGTTAAATTTAGTAAAAGATATAACTGAAACTGTCAATTCATACCGCCTGGCTCTCTTAAAGGCCAAAAGATGGAAACTATGAGGAACTACAATTATTAACAGGAAGGGAGCAATTTTTTTCTTCGACTTCTCAGAAGGCACTTGAGGAAGTAACTTACTTATCCAAGATGCACTGCACCAGCAAACTCTCCACATCACACACATCAATGTTCAGCTCCTGAAACATGAGAGAAACAGCCAAAAATCATCCTCACATCTGTAAAGTATGGCAACTAGATTAAACATTAAAGGATGCACAGAATTCAACACACTAAAAAAGTAATAAGTAAATAAATACACGTGTTGAAAAAGGCATTAACAAATACCATTCATGTAAAGAATTAGTGATTACTGTCATGCATACTGAGAGATGAACCCGAGACATGAGAAAATAATATTACATCCTCATGTTGATGCTGCCTTTTTAAGCTTATCTATATTTGTTACCGTCATTTTAAGTAAAATACAACCTCAACTACGCTTTGTGAACATGTACAGCTGAAAAATTAAAGATAAAGATCGTAACTAGTGTGGGGAAAAAAGTATTTAAAAGAATCTTTAAAATAAATAATTGACAAGAAAAACAGGCATGAATCTGAAATATATATATATATTTTTTTTTTTTTTTTTTTTTTTTTTTTTTTGTCGTGTTACTTTTTGTGTGTGGATTTCATTATTATGTATGATTTATGTTATTGCTGGAACTGTATTTAATTTTCTTGTATTATATGCAACTTAAGGCATGCCAGTAAAGCTCTGCCCCTATTACCAAATTGCTAGCCCTGCAAAGCCCGACCAAATCTTGCAACATTAGTTTTTACTAAAATGTGTGATTATTTTTATGCTTTCTTACAATCATACCCTTTTCTTCCTTTATATGACCGATTAGCTTTCTAATAATATTCCAAGAGACTGTGATCAATGAGGAAAGATAACAGATAGTCACTGTACAGTACAGGAAATGTTTGATCATGTGGACTTACCTTAGAAATGAAAGGGATGTGTATTCTCGTGTACGGTTTGATGAGTTTGATAAGTACTTGAGTTCTAATGTTCCGCAGGAGCTCTGCAACACAACATCAATGATCAGCTACACAAAAAAAGCTTAAAAGTCAATAGCTTAAAAAAAGGTTTTTCAACACATGTATCACGCATGTGGACTGAAGTCCCGTTCACCACTCACCCTCTATGTGCTCTCTAATGAAGGGGTCGTCCATTATGTTACTGTGATTTGTTTTCAAGATTTTCTCAAATTCAGTGATGTCATTGTTCTGGTAGGCGCTGGAAGGAAAAACAGTCAGTGTTGTTATATTATACATTGTGTCTCCGTGACCCACATGAAAAGTCTCATCCTGATAGCTGTCAAACACATTTCAAAATATCAGACTTTTTGTAAACACTATTCTTGTTACAGTTTTGGGTGTGTGTTCTTAGTTTCTTGTTTATGCAGTAACAATTTTTAAATACATGCATGGAACCTGAGCAATTTGAGACAGTGCCAGCTATTTATGTAAACATGAGGACAAAAGAGAGCAAACAAGGAAGCAGAAGACAACTAAAGGCTTCAAGAAGACAATAGTCATGTTCCATACTTTCTTCAAATACTGTGAAATGTACACTAGGTTCACAGG